>NW_027305745.1:0-66000 GCF_039555335.1 Amphiura filiformis | reverse complement strand
AAATGTTACTCGCATCAGCGTCTTTTGAATGGTATATTTGCATTTTTATTTCTTTAAACGTATTAAAAGTAAGTTTAAACATTTTCTACACATTCATATTTTTATATTAAGCATCATTTTGCCCCCCCCCCCCCGAAAAAACCGAAATTTGAGTCGTTTTAAGGACACGTGCTAAAATTTAATCACGATATTAAATTAATGAAAACTCTCAGAACGCCGAATTTGCTGACTTTTTCATCACTTTAATGAACATTAACAATAATAATTAAGAAATTTAAATTACATTTTCACTATAAAACACTTTAAAATCTTTAAGTGGCTTATAAAGTTTTAATTCAGATCGCAAAATCGGAATTTTACACATATCCGTCCTGTTTTTGACGTGATTCCTGTAAAAAGCCTACATCGGGCCAATTAAGCCTATCATGCCTTATAAGGGCGCACACCACCAATAGCGCGTCCCATTGAAATACACGTGAAAACACGTCTCTTCTTTGCCCGATTTTAGACCTTTTCGGCAACAAAGTGAACATAAATATACCACCAATCGATTGCAAATCGATGAAAATTTAACATATGTTTCAATGTACGGGTAGTCTTCCGATTAGATTTCATGATATGGGCGTTTAAACAGCACCATGACCATTTTCGACCCGTTTTACCCTGAAAACCCGTTTCTGGTCATTTTCTCAATCCGAGGGCCTACTTTTTTTTTTCAAACATTGGATTATGCAACTTTTATGGGATCCAAGTTCGTTTATAGGTCTCAAACTTTTATTTAAGCTATAACATGCTTCTCTTTTTCCTTACAAGTCCACAGAAAGGCCCAAAATACCTCAAAAAGATTTCGTTTTACCGGAACTCATCCACATTACATCGTGCGCGGAGTGATTTAGAGGTGTGCGCCCTTATAATGCACATTTGTAAAGTCGGTTCTTTTCATTATAGATTTGAAAACTTTATTACATTTTGGATTAAATTGTCAAATTTTATTGCTCTAGGATAAATAGATTTGAAAAAAATATGTTTGAAGTTATGTGTCCAATGCAGAAAATATACAGTTTTTATGATTTTGAACATTCTAGCAGTCTTGGTCATTTTCTTCAAAAATGTTACTCGCATCAGCGTCTTTTGAATGGTATATTTGCATTTTTATTTCTTTAAACGTATTAAAAGTAAGTTTAAACATTTTCTACACATTCATATTTTTATATTAAGCATCATTTTGCCCCCGAAAAAACCGAAATTTGAGTCGTTTTAAGGACACGTGCTAAAATTTAATCACGATATTAAATTAATGAAAACTCTCAGAACGCCGAATGTGCTGACTTTTTCATCACTTTAATGAACATTAACAATAATAATTAAGAAATTTAAATTACATTTTCACTATAAAACACTTTAAAATCTTTAAGTGGCTTATAAAGTTTTAATTCAGATCGCAAAATCGGAATTTTACACATATCCGTCCTGTTTTTGACGTGATTCCTGTAAAAAGCCTACATCGGGCCAATTAAGCCTATCATGCCTTATAAGGGCGCACACCACCAATAGCGCGTCCCATTGAAATACACGTGAAAACACGTCTCTTCTTTGCCCGATTTTAGACCTTTTCGGCAACAAAGTGAACATAAATATACCACCAATCGATTGCAAATCGATGAAAATTTAACATATGTTTCAATGTACGGGTAGTCTTCCGATTAGATTTCATGATATGGGCGTTTAAACAGCACCATGACCATTTTCGACCCGTTTTTACCCTGAAAACCCGTTTCTGGTCATTTTCTCAATCCGAGGGCCTACTTTTTTCAAACATTGGATTATGCAACTTTTATGGGATCCAAGTTCGTTTATAGGTCTCAAACTTTTATTTAAGCTATAACATGCTTCTCTTTTTCCTTACAAGTCCACAGAAAGGCCCAAAATACCTCAAAAAAGATTTCGTTTTACGGAACTCATCCACATTACATCGTGCGCGGAGTGATTTAGAGGTGTGCGCCCTTATAATGCACATTTGTAAAGTCGGTTCTTTTCATTATAGATTTGAAAACTTTATTACATTTTGGATTAAATTGTCAAATTTTATTGCTCTAGGATAAATAGATTTGGAAAAAAATATGTTTGAAGTTATGTGTCCAATGCAGAAAATATACAGTTTTTATGATTTTGAACATTCTAGCAGTCTTGGTCATTTTCTTCAAAAATGTTACTCGCATCAGCGTCTTTTGAATGGTATATTTGCATTTTATTTCTTTAAACGTATTAAAAGTAAGTTTAAACATTTTCTACACATTCATATTTTTATATTAAGCATCATTTTGCCCCCCCCCGAAAAAACCGAAATTTGAGTCGTTTTAAGGACACGTGCTAAAATTTAATCACGATATTAAATTAATGAAAACTCTCAGAACGCCGAATTTGCTGACTTTTCATCACTTTAATGAACATTAACAATAATAATTAAGAAATTTAAATTACATTTTCACTATAAAACACTTTAAAATCTTTAAGTGGCTTATAAAGTTTTAATTCAGATCGCAAAATCGGAATTTTACACATATCCGTCCTGTTTTTGACGTGATTCCTGTAAAAAGCCTACATCGGGCCAATTAAGCCTATCATGCCTTATAAGGGCGCACACCACCAATAGCGCGTCCCATTGAAATACACGTGAAAACACGTCTCTTCTTTGCCCGATTTTAGACCTTTTCGGCAACAAAGTGAACATAAATATACCACCAATCGATTGCAAATCGATGAAAATTTAACATATGTTTCAATGTACGGGTAGTCTTCCGATTAGATTTCATGATATGGGCGTTTAAACAGCACCATGACCATTTTCGACCCGTTTTACCCTGAAAACCCGTTTCTGGTCATTTTCTCAATCCGAGGGCCTACTTTTTTCAAACATTGGATTATGCAACTTTTATGGGATCCAAGTTCGTTTATAGGTCTCAAACTTTTATTTAAGCTATAACATGCTTCTCTTTTTCCTTACAAGTCCACAGAAAGGCCCAAAATACCTCAAAAAAGATTTCGTTTTACCGGAACTCATCCACATTACATCGTGCGCGGAGTGATTTAGAGGTGTGCGCCCTTATAATGCACATTTGTAAAGTCGGTTCTTTTCATTATAGATTTGAAAACTTTATTACATTTTGGATTAAATTGTCAAATTTTATTGCTCTAGGATAAATAGATTTGGAAAAAAATATGTTTGAAGTTATGTGTCCAATGCAGAAAATATACAGTTTTTATGATTTTGAACATTCTAGCAGTCTTGGTCATTTTCTTCAAAAATGTTACTCGCATCAGCGTCTTTTGAATGGTATATTTGCATTTTTATTTCTTTAAACGTATTAAAAGTAAGTTTAAACATTTTCTACACATTCATATTTTTATATTAAGCATCATTTTGCCCCCCCCCCCCGAAAAAACCGAAATTTGAGTCGTTTTAAGGACACGTGCTAAAATTTAATCACGATATTAAATTAATGAAAACTCTCAGAACGCCGAATTTGCTGACTTTTTCATCACTTTAATGAACATTAACAATAATAATTAAGAAATTTAAATTACATTTTCACTATAAAACACTTTAAAATCTTTAAGTGGCTTATAAAGTTTTAATTCAGATCGCAAAATCGGAATTTTACACATATCCGTCCTGTTTTTGACGTGATTCCTGTAAAAAGCCTACATCGGGCCAATTAAGCCTATCATGCCTTATAAGGGCGCACACCACCAATAGCGCGTCCCATTGAAATACACGTGAAAACACGTCTCTTCTTTGCCCGATTTTAGACCTTTTCGGCAACAAAGTGAACATAAATATACCACCAATCGATTGCAAATCGATGAAAATTTAACATATGTTTCAATGTACGGGTAGTCTTCCGATTAGATTTCATGATATGGGCGTTTAAACAGCACCATGACCATTTTCGACCGTTTTTACCCTGAAAACCCGTTTCTGGTCATTTTCTCAATCCGAGGGCCTACTTTTTTAAACATTGGATTATGCAACTTTTATGGGATCCAAGTTCGTTTATAGGTCTCAAACTTTTATTTAAGCTATAACATGCTTCTCTTTTCCTTACAAGTCCACAGAAAGGCCCAAAATACCTCAAAAAAGATTTCGTTTTTACCGGAACTCATCCACATTACATCGTGCGCGGAGTGATTTAGAGGTGTGCGCCCTTATAATGCACATTTGTAAAGTCGGTTCTTTTCATTATAGATTTGAAAACTTTATTACATTTTGGATTAAATTGTCAAATTTTATTGCTCTAGGATAAATAGATTTGGAAAAAAATATGTTTGAAGTTATGTGTCCAATGCAGAAAATATACAGTTTTTATGATTTTGAACATTCTAGCAGTCTTGGTCATTTTCTTCAAAAATGTTACTCGCATCAGCGTCTTTTGAATGGTATATTTGCATTTTTATTTCTTTAAACGTATTAAAAGTAAGTTTAAACATTTTCTACACATTCATATTTTTATATTAAGCATCATTTTGCCCCCCGAAAAAACCGAAATTTGAGTCGTTTTAAGGACACGTGCTAAAATTTAATCACGATATTAAATTAATGAAAACTCTCAGAACGCCGAATTTGCTGACTTTTTCATCACTTTAATGAACATTAACAATAATAATTAAGAAATTTAAATTACATTTTCACTATAAAACACTTTAAAATCTTTAAGTGGCTTATAAAGTTTTAATTCAGATCGCAAAATCGGAATTTTACACATATCCGTCCTGTTTTTGACGTGATTCCTGTAAAAAGCCTACATCGGGCCAATTAAGCCTATCATGCCTTATAAGGGCGCACACCACCAATAGCGCGTCCCATTGAAATACACGTGAAAACACGTCTCTTCTTTGCCCGATTTTAGACCTTTTCGGCAACAAAGTGAACATAAATATACCACCAATCGATTGCAGAAGCGATGAACATTTAACCTATGTTTCAATGTACGGGTAGTCTTCCGATTAGATTTCATGATATGGGCGTTTAAACAGCACCATGACCATTTTCGACCCGTTTTTACCCTGAAAACCCGTTTCTGGTCATTTTCTCAATCCGAGGGCCTACTTTTTTTCAAACATTGGATTATGCAACTTTTATGGGATCCAAGTTCGTTTATAGGTCTCAAACTTTTATTTAAGCTATAACATGCTTCTTTTTTCCTTACAAGTCCACAGAAAGGCCCAAAATACCTCAAAAAGATTTCGTTTTTACCGGAACTCATCCACATTACATCGTGCGCGGAGTGATTTAGAGGTGTGCGCCCTTATAATGCACATTTGTAAAGTCGGTTCTTTTCATTATAGATTTGAAAACTTTATTACATTTTGGATTAAATTGTCAAATTTTATTGCTCTAGGATAAATAGATTTGGAAAAAAATATGTTTGAAGTTATGTGTCCAATGCAGAAAATATACAGTTTTTATGATTTTGAACATTCTAGCAGTCTTGGTCATTTTATTAAAAAATGTTACTCGCATCAGCGTCTTTTGAATGGTATATTTGCATTTTATTTCTTTAAACGTATTAAAAGTAAGTTTAAACATTTTCTACACATTCATATTTTTATATTAAGCATCATTTTGCCCCCCGAAAAAACCGAAATTTGAGTCGTTTTAAGGACACGTGCTAAAATTTAATCACGATATTAAATTAATGAAAACTCTCAGAACGCCGAATTTGCTGACTTTTTCATCACTTTAATGAACATTAACAATAATAATTAAGAAATTTAAATTACATTTTCACTATAAAACACTTTAAAATCTTTAAGTGGCTTATAAAGTTTTAATTCAGATCGCAAAATCGGAATTTTACACATATCCGTCCTGTTTTTGACGTGATTCCTGTAAAAAGCCTACATCGGGCCAATTAAGCCTATCATGCCTTATAAGGGCGCACACCACCAATAGCGCGTCCCATTGAAATACACGTGAAAACACGTCTCTTCTTTGCCCGATTTTAGACCTTTTCGGCAACAAAGTGAACATAAATATACCACCAATCGATTGCAAATCGATGAAAATTTAACATATGTTTCAATGTACGGGTAGTCTTCCGATTAGATTTCATGATATGGGCGTTTAAACAGCACCATGACCATTTTCGACCCGTTTTACCCTGAAAACCCGTTTCTGGTCATTTTCTCAATCCGAGGGCCTACTTTTTTCAAACATTGGATTATGCAACTTTTATGGGATCCAAGTTCGTTTATAGGTCTCAAACTTTTATTTAAGCTATAACATGCTTCTCTTTTCCTTACAAGTCCACAGAAAGGCCCAAAATACCTCAAAAAAGATTTCGTTTTTACCGGAACTCATCCACATTACATCGTGCGCGGAGTGATTTAGAGGTGTGCGCCCTTATAATGCACATTTGTAAAGTCGGTTCTTTTCATTATAGATTTGAAAACTTTATTACATTTTGGATTAAATTGTCAAATTTTATTGCTCTAGGATAAATAGATTTGGAAAAAAATATGTTTGAAGTTATGTGTCCAATGCAGAAAATATACAGTTTTTATGATTTTGAACATTCTAGCAGTCTTGGTCATTTTCTTCAAAATGTTACTCGCATCAGCGTCTTTTGAATGGTATATTTGCATTTTATTTCTTTAAACGTATTAAAAGTAAGTTTAAACATTTTCTACACATTCATATTTTTATATTAAGCATCATTTTGCCCCCCCCCCCCCGAAAAAACCGAAATTTGAGTCGTTTTAAGGACACGTGCTAAAATTTAATCACGATATTAAATTAATGAAAACTCTCAGAACGCCGAATTTGCTGACTTTTTCATCACTTTAATGAACATTAACAATAATAATTAAGAAATTTAAATTACATTTTCACTATAAAACACTTTAAAATCTTTAAGTGGCTTATAAAGTTTTAATTCAGATCGCAAAATCGGAATTTTACACATATCCGTCCTGTTTTTGACGTGATTCCTGTAAAAAGCCTACATCGGGCCAATTAAGCCTCATCAAGGGCGCACACCACCAATAGCGCGTCCCATTGAAATACACGTGAAAACACGTCTCTTCTTTGCCCGATTTTAGACCTTTTCGGCAACAAAGTGAACATAAATATACCACCAATCGATTGCAAATCGATGAAAATTTAACATATGTTTCAATGTACGGGTAGTCTTCCGATTAGATTTCATGATATGGGCGTTTAAACAGCACCATGACCATTTTCGACCCGTTTTTACCCTGAAAACCCGTTTCTGGTCATTTTCTCAATCCGAGGGCCTACTTTTTTCAAACATTGGATTATGCAACTTTTATGGGATCCAAGTTCGTTTATAGGTCTCAAACTTTTATTTAAGCTATAACATGCTTCTCTTTTTCCTTACAAGTCCACAGAAAGGCCCAAAATACCTCAAAAAAGATTTCGTTTTTACGGAACTCATCCACATTACATCGTGCGCGGAGTGATTTAGAGGTGTGCGCCCTTATAATGCACATTTGTAAAGTCGGTTCTTTTCATTATAGATTTGAAAACTTTATTACATTTTGGATTAAATTGTCAAATTTTATTGCTCTAGGATAAATAGATTTGGAAAAAAATATGTTTGAAGTTATGTGTCCAATGCAGAAAATATACAGTTTTTATGATTTTGAACATTCTAGCAGTCTTGGTCATTTTCTAAAAAATGTTACTCGCATCAGCGTCTTTTGAATGGTATATTTGCATTTTTATTTCTTTAAACGTATTAAAAGTAAGTTTAAACATTTTCTACACATTCATATTTTTATATTAAGCATCATTTTGCCCCCCCCCCCCCGAAAAAACCGAAATTTGAGTCGTTTTAAGGACACGTGCTAAAATTTAATCACGATATTAAATTAATGAAAACTCTCAGAACGCCGAATTTGCTGACTTTTTCATCACTTTAATGAACATTAACAATAATAATTAAGAAATTTAAATTACATTTTCACTATAAAACACTTTAAAATCTTTAAGTGGCTTATAAAGTTTTAATTCAGATCGCAAAATCGGAATTTTACACATATCCGTCCTGTTTTTGACGTGATTCCTGTAAAAAGCCTACATCGGGCCAATTAAGCCTATCATGCCTTATAAGGGCGCACACCACCAATAGCGCGTCCCATTGAAATACACGTGAAAACACGTCTCTTCTTTGCCCGATTTTAGACCTTTTCGGCAACAAAGTGAACATAAATATACCACCAATCGATTGCAAATCGATGAAGATTTAACATATGTTTCAATGTACGGGTAGTCTTCCGATTAGATTTCATGATATGGGCGTTTAAACAGCACCATGACCATTTTCGACCCGTTTTTACCCTGAAAACCCGTTTCTGGTCATTTTCTCAATCCGAGGGCCTACTTTTTTCAAACATTGGATTATGCAACTTTTATGGGATCCAAGTTCGTTTATAGGTCTCAAACTTTTATTTAAGCTATAACATGCTTCTCTTTTTCCTTACAAGTCCACAGAAAGGCCCAAAATACCTCAAAAAAGATTTCGTTTTTACCGGAACTCATCCACATTACATCGTGCGCGGAGTGATTTAGAGGTGTGCGCCCTTATAATGCACATTTGTAAAGTCGGTTCTTTTCATTATAGATTTGAAAACTTTATTACATTTTGGATTAAATTGTCAAATTTTATTGCTCTAGGATAAATAGATTTGGAAAAAAATATGTTTGAAGTTATGTGTCCAATGCAGAAAATATACAGTTTTATGATTTTGAACATTCTAGCAGTCTTGGTCATTTTCTTCAAAAATGTTACTCGCATCAGCGTCTTTTGAATGGTATATTTGCATTTTTATTTCTTTAAACGTATTAAAAGTAAGTTTAAACATTTTCTACACATTCATATTTTTATATTAAGCATCATTTTGCCCCCGAAAAAACCGAAATTTGAGTCGTTTTAAGGACACGTGCTAAAATTTAATCACGATATTAAATTAATGAAAACTCTCAGAACGCCGAATTTGCTGACTTTTTCATCACTTTAATGAACATTAACAATAATAATTAAGAAATTTAAATTACATTTTCACTATAAAACACTTTAAAATCTTTAAGTGGCTTATAAAGTTTTAATTCAGATCGCAAAATCGGAATTTTACACATATCCGTCCTGTTTTTGACGTGATTCCTGTAAAAAGCCTACATCGGGCCAATTAAGCCTATCATGCCTTATAAGGGCGCACACCACCAATAGCGCGTCCCATTGAAATACACGTGAAAACACGTCTCTTCTTTGCCCGATTTTAGACCTTTTCGGCAACAAAGTGAACATAAATATACCACCAATCGATTGCAAATCGATGAAAATTTTTATATGTTTCAATGTACGGGTAGTCTTCCGATTAGATTTCATGATATGGGCGTTTAAACAGCACCATGACCATTTTCGACCCGTTTTTACCCTGAAAACCCGTTTCTGGTCATTTTCTCAATCCGAGGGCCTACTTTTTTCAAACATTGGATTATGCAACTTTTATGGGATCCAAGTTCGTTTATAGGTCTCAAACTTTTATTTAAGCTATAACATGCTTCTCTTTTTCCTTACAAGTCCACAGAAAGGCCCAAAATACCTCAAAAGAGATTTCGTTTTTACCGGAACTCATCCACATTACATCGTGCGCGGAGTGATTTAGAGGTGTGCGCCCTTATAATGCACATTTGTAAAGTCGGTTCTTTTCATTATAGATTTGAAAACTTTATTACATTTTGGATTAAATTGTCAAATTTTATTGCTCTAGGATAAATAGATTTGGAAAAAAATATGTTTGAAGTTATGTGTCCAATGCAGAAAATATACAGTTTTTATGATTTTGAACATTCTAGCAGTCTTGGTCATTTTCTTCAAAAATGTTACTCGCATCAGCGTCTTTTGAATGGTATATTTGCATTTTTATTTCTTTAAACGTATTAAAAGTAAGTTTAAACATTTTCTACACATTCATATTTTTATATTAAGCATCATTTTGCCCCCGAAAAAACCGAAATTTGAGTCGTTTTAAGGACACGTGCTAAAATTTAATCACGATATTAAATTAATGAAAACTCTCAGAACGCCGAATTTGCTGACTTTTTCATCACTTTAATGAACATTAACAATAATAATTAAGAAATTTAAATTACATTTTCACTATAAAACACTTTAAAATCTTTAAGTGGCTTATAAAGTTTTAATTCAGATCGCAAAATCGGAATTTTACACATATCCGTCCTGTTTTTGACGTGATTCCTGTAAAAAAGGCCAATTAAGCCTACATCAGGCCAAAAGCCTGAAAACATCATGCCTTTAAAGGTTCTTTTCATTTTCGATATTGAAAACTTTATTACATTTTGGATTAAATTGTCAAATTTTATTGCTCTAGGATAAATAGATTTGGAAAAAAATATGTTTGAAAGTTATTGTCCAATGCAGAAAATATACAGTTTTTATGATTTTTAACATTCTAGCAGTCTTGGTCATTTTTTTCATAAATGTTACTCGCATCAGCGTCTTTTGAATGGTATATTTGCATTTTTATTTCTTTAAACGTATTAAAAGTAAGTTTAAACATTTTCTACACATTCATATTTTTATATTAAGCATCATTTTGCCCCCCCGAAAAAAACCGAAATTTGAGTCGTTTTAAGGACACGTGCTAAAATTTAATCACGATATTAAATTAATGAAAACTCTCAGAACGCCGAATTTGCTGACTTTTTCATCACTTTAATGAACATTAACAATAATAATTAAGAAATTTAAATTACATTTTCACTATAAAACACTTTAAAATCTTTAAGTGGCTTATAAAGTTTTAATTCAGATCGCAAAATCGGAATTTTACACATATCCGTCCTGTTTTTGACGTGATTCCTGTAAAAAGCCTACATCGGGCCAATTAAGCCTATCATGCCTTATAAGGGCGCACACCACCAATAGCGCGTCCCATTGAAATACACGTGAAAACACGTCTCTTCTTTGCCCGATTTTAGACCTTTTCGGCAACAAAGTGAACATAAATATACCACCAATCGATTGCAAATCGATGAAAATTTAACATATGTTTCAATGTACGGGTAGTCTTCCGATTAGATTTCATGATATGGGCGTTTAAACAGCACCATGACCATTTTCGACCCGTTTTTACCCTGAAAACCCGTTTCTGGTCATTTTCTCAATCCGAGGGCCTACTTTTTTCAAACATTGGATTATGCAACTTTTATGGGATCCAAGTTCGTTTATAGGTCTCAAACTTTTATTTAAGCTATAACATGCTTCTCTTTTTCCTTACAAGTCCACAGAAAGGCCCAAAATAAAAAAAAAAGATTTCGTTTTTACCGGAACTCATCCACATTACATCGTGCGCGGAGTGATTTAGAGGTGTGCGCCCTTATAATGCACATTTGTAAAGTCGGTTCTTTTCATTATAGATTTGAAAACTTTATTACATTTTGGATTAAATTGTCAAATTTTATTGCTCTAGGATAAATAGATTTGGAAAAAAATATGTTTGAAGTTATGTGTCCAATGCAGAAAATATACAGTTTTATGATTTTGAACATTCTAGCAGTCTTGGTCATTTTCTTCAAAAATGTTACTCGCATCAGCGTCTTTTGAATGGTATATTTGCATTTTTATTTCTTTAAACGTATTAAAAGTAAGTTTAAACATTTTCTACACATTCATATTTTTATATTAAGCATCATTTTGCCCCCGAAAAAACCGAAATTTGAGTCGTTTTAAGGACACGTGCTAAAATTTAATCACGATATTAAATTAATGAAAACTCTCAGAACGCCGAATTTGCTGACTTTTTCATCACTTTAATGAACATTAACAATAATAATTAAGAAATTTAAATTACATTTTCACTATAAAACACTTTAAAATCTTTAAGTGGCTTATAAAGTTTTAATTCAGATCGCAAAATCGGAATTTTACACATATCCGTCCTGTTTTTGACGTGATTCCTGTAAAAAGCCTACATCGGGCCAATTAAGCCTATCATGCCTTATAAGGGCGCACACCACCAATAGCGCGTCCCATTGAAATACACGTGAAAACACGTCTCTTCTTTGCCCGATTTTAGACCTTTTCGGCAACAAAGTGAACATAAATATACCACCAATCGATTGCAAATCGATGAAAATTTTTATATGTTTCAATGTACGGGTAGTCTTCCGATTAGATTTCATGATATGGGCGTTTAAACAGCACCATGACCATTTTCGACCCGTTTTTACCCTGAAAACCCGTTTCTGGTCATTTTCTCAATCCGAGGGCCTACTTTTTTCAAACATTGGATTATGCAACTTTTATGGGATCCAAGTTCGTTTATAGGTCTCAAACTTTTATTTAAGCTATAACATGCTTTTCTTTTTCCTTACAAGTCCACAGAAAGGCCCAAAATACAAAAAAAAAGATTTCGTTTTTACCGGAACTCATCCACATTACATCGTGCGCGGAGTGATTTAGAGGTGTGCGCCCTTATAATGCACATTTGTAAAGTCGGTTCTTTTCATTATAGATTTGAAAACTTTATTACATTTTGGATTAAATTGTCAAATTTTATTGCTCTAGGATAAATAGAAAAAAAAAAAATATGTTTGAAGTTATGTGTCCAATGCAGAAAATATACAGTTTTTATGATTTTGAACATTCTAGCAGTCTTGGTCATTTTCTTCAAAAATGTTACTCGCATCAGCGTCTTTTGAATGGTATATTTGCATTTTATTTCTTTAAACGTATTAAAAGTAAGTTTAAACATTTTCTACACATTCATATTTTTATATTAAGCATCATTTTGCCCCCGAAAAAACCGAAATTTGAGTCGTTTTAAGGACACGTGCTAAAATTTAATCACGATATTAAATTAATGAAAACTCTCAGAACGCCGAATTTGCTGACTTTTTCATCACTTTAATGAACATTAACAATAATAATTAAGAAATTTAAATTACATTTTCACTATAAAACACTTTAAAATCTTTAAGTGGCTTATAAAGTTTTAATTCAGATCGCAAAATCGGAATTTTACACATATCCGTCCTGTTTTTGACGTGATTCCTGTAAAAAGCCTACATCGGGCCAATTAAGCCTATCATGCCTTATAAGGGCGCACACCACCAATAGCGCGTCCCATTGAAATACACGTGAAAACACGTCTCTTCTTTGCCCGATTTTAGACCTTTTCGGCAACAAAGTGAACATAAATATACCACCAATCGATTGCAAATCGATGAAAATTTAACATATGTTTCAATGTACGGGTAGTCTTCCGATTAGATTTCATGATATGGGCGTTTAAACAGCACCATGACCATTTTCGACCCGTTTTTACCCTGAAAACCCGTTTCTGGTCATTTTCTCAATCCGAGGGCCTACTTTTTTCAAACATTGGATTATGCAACTTTTATGGGATCCAAGTTCGTTTATAGGTCTCAAACTTTTATTTAAGCTATAACATGCTTCTCTTTTTCCTTACAAGTCCACAAGGCCCAAAATACCTCAAAAAGATTTCGTTTTTACCGGAACTCATCCACATTACATCGTGCGCGGAGTGATTTAGAGGTGTGCGCCCTTATAATGCACATTTGTAAAGTCGGTTCTTTTCATTATAGATTTGAAAACTTTATTACATTTTGGATTAAATTGTCAAATTTTATTGCTCTAGGATAAATAGATTTGGAAAAAAATATGTTTGAAGTTATGTGTCCAATGCAGAAAATATACAGTTTTTATGATTTTGAACATTCTAGCAGTCTTGGTCATTTTCTTCAAAAATGTTACTCGCATCAGCGTCTTTTGAATGGTATATTTGCATTTTTATTTCTTTAAACGTATTAAAAGTAAGTTTAAACATTTTCTACACATTCATATTTTTATATTAAGCATCATTTTGCCCCCCGAAAAAACCGAAATTTGAGTCGTTTTAAGGACACGTGCTAAAATTTAATCACGATATTAAATTAATGAAAACTCTCAGAACGCCGAATTTGCTGACTTTTTCATCACTTTAATGAACATTAACAATAATAATTAAGAAATTTAAATTACATTTTCACTATAAAACACTTTAAAATCTTTAAGTGGCTTATAAAGTTTTAATTCAGATCGCAAAATCGGAATTTTACACATATCCGTCCTGTTTTTGACGTGATTCCTGTAAAAAGCCTACATCGGGCCAATTAAGCCTATCATGCCTTATAAGGGCGCACACCACCAATAGCGCGTCCCATTGAAATACACGTGAAAACACGTCTCTTCTTTGCCCGATTTTAGACCTTTTCGGCAACAAAGTGAACATAAATATACCACCAATCGATTGCAAATCGATGAAAATTTAACATATGTTTCAATGTACGGGTAGTCTTCCGATTAGATTTCATGATATGGGCGTTTAAACAGCACCATGACCATTTTCGACCCGTTTTTACCCTGAAAACCCGTTTCTGGTCATTTTCTCAATCCGAGGGCCTACTTTTTTCACATTGGATTATGCAACTTTTATGGGATCCAAGTTCGTTTATAGGTCTCAAACTTTTATTTAAGCTATAACATGCTTCTCTTTTTCCTTACAAGTCCACAGAAAGGCCCAAAATACCTCAAAAAAGATTTCGTTTTTACCGGAACTCATCCACATTACATCGTGCGCGGAGTGATTTAGAGGTGTGCGCCCTTATAATGCACATTTGTAAAGTCGGTTCTTTTCATTATAGATTTGAAAACTTTATTACATTTTGGATTAAATTGTCAAATTTTATTGCTCTAGGATAAATAGATTTGGAAAAAAATATGTTTGAAGTTATGTGTCCAATGCAGAAAATATACAGTTTTTATGATTTTGAACATTCTAGCAGTCTTGGTCATTTTCTTCAAAAATGTTACTCGCATCAGCGTCTTTTGAATGGTATATTTGCATTTTTATTTCTTTAAACGTATTAAAAGTAAGTTTAAACATTTTCTACACATTCATATTTTTATATTAAGCATCATTTTGCCCCCCCCCCCCCCGAAAAAACCGAAATTTGAGTCGTTTTAAGGACACGTGCTAAAATTTAATCACGATATTAAATTAATGAAAACTCTCAGAACGCCGAATTTGCTGACTTTTTCATCACTTTAATGAACATTAACAATAATAATTAAGAAATTTAAATTACATTTTCACTATAAAACACTTTAAAATCTTTAAGTGGCTTATAAAGTTTTAATTCAGATCGCAAAATCGGAATTTTACACATATCCGTCCTGTTTTTGACGTGATTCCTGTAAAAAGCCTACATCGGGCCAATTAAGCCTATCATGCCTTATAAGGGCGCACACCACCAATAGCGCGTCCCATTGAAATACACGTGAAAACACGTCTCTTCTTTGCCCGATTTTAGACCTTTTCGGCAACAAAGTGAACATAAATATACCACCAATCGATTGCAAATCGATGAAAATTTAACATATGTTTCAATGTACGGGTAGTCTTCCGATTAGATTTCATGATATGGGCGTTTAAACAGCACCATGACCATTTTCGACCCGTTTTTACCCTGAAAACCCGTTTCTGGTCATTTTCTCAATCCGAGGGCCTACTTTTTTCAAACATTGGATTATGCAACTTTTATGGGATCCAAGTTCGTTTATAGGTCTCAAACTTTTATTTAAGCTATAACATGCTTCTCTTTTTCCTTACAAGTCCACAGAAAGGCCCAAAATACCTCAAAAAAGATTTCGTTTTTACCGGAACTCATCCACATTACATCGTGCGCGGAGTGATTTAGAGGTGTGCGCCCTTATAATGCACATTTGTAAAGTCGGTTCTTTTCATTATAGATTTGAAAACTTTATTACATTTTGGATTAAATTGTCAAATTTTATTGCTCTAGGATAAATAGAAAAAAAAAAAATATGTTTGAAGTTATGTGTCCAATGCAGAAAATATACAGTTTTTATGATTTTGAACATTCTAGCAGTCTTGGTCATTTTCTTCAAAAATGTTACTCGCATCAGCGTCTTTTGAATGGTATATTTGCATTTTTATTTCTTTAAACGTATTAAAAGTAAGTTTAAACATTTTCTACACATTCATATTTTTATATTAAGCATCATTTTGCCCCCCGAAAAAACCGAAATTTGAGTCGTTTTAAGGACACGTGCTAAAATTTAATCACGATATTAAATTAATGAAAACTCTCAGAACGCCGAATTTGCTGACTTTTTCATCACTTTAATGAACATTAACAATAATAATTAAGAAATTTAAATTACATTTTCACTATAAAACACTTTAAAATCTTTAAGTGGCTTATAAAGTTTTAATTCAGATCGCAAAATCGGAATTTTACACATATCCGTCCTGTTTTTGACGTGATTCCTGTAAAAAGCCTACATCGGGCCAATTAAGCCTATCATGCCTTATAAGGGCGCACACCACCAATAGCGCGTCCCATTGAAATACACGTGAAAACACGTCTCTTCTTTGCCCGATTTTAGACCTTTTCGGCAACAAAGTGAACATAAATATACCACCAATCGATTGCAAATCGATGAAAATTTAACATATGTTTCAATGTACGGGTAGTCTTCCGATTAGATTTCATGATATGGGCGTTTAAACAGCACCATGACCATTTTCGACCCGTTTTTACCCTGAAAACCCGTTTCTGGTCATTTTCTCAATCCGAGGGCCTACTTTTTTCAAACATTGGATTATGCAACTTTTATGGGATCCAAGTTCGTTTATAGGTCTCAAACTTTTATTTAAGCTATAACATGCTTCTCTTTTTCCTTACAAGTCCACAGAAAGGCCCAAAATACCTCAAAAATGATTTCGTTTTTACCGGAACTCATCCACATTACATCGTGCGCGGAGTGATTTAGAGGTGTGCGCCCTTATAATGCACATTTGTAAAGTCGGTTCTTTTCATTATAGATTTGAAAACTTTATTACATTTTGGATTAAATTGTCAAATTTTATTGCTCTAGGATAAATAAAAAAAAAAAAAATATGTTTGAAGTTATGTGTCCAATGCAGAAAATATACAGTTTTTATGATTTTGAACATTCTAGCAGTCTTGGTCATTTTCTTCAAAAATGTTACTCGCATCAGCGTCTTTTGAATGGTATATTTGCATTTTATTTCTTTAAACGTATTAAAAGTAAGTTTAAACATTTTCTACACATTCATATTTTTATATTAAGCATCATTTTGCCCCCCGAAAAAACCGAAATTTGAGTCGTTTTAAGGACACGTGCTAAAATTTAATCACGATATTAAATTAATGAAAACTCTCAGAACGCCGAATTTGCTGACTTTTTCATCACTTTAATGAACATTAACAATAATAATTAAGAAATTTAAATTACATTTTCACTATAAAACACTTTAAAATCTTTAAGTGGCTTATAAAGTTTTAATTCAGATCGCAAAATCGGAATTTTACACATATCCGTCCTGTTTTTGACGTGATTCCTGTAAAAAGCCTACATCGGGCCAATTAAGCCTATCATGCCTTATAAGGGCGCACACCACCAATAGCGCGTCCCATTGAAATACACGTGAAAACACGTCTCTTCTTTGCCCGATTTTAGACCTTTTCGGCAACAAAGTGAACATAAATATACCACCAATCGATTGCAAATCGATGAAAATTTAACATATGTTTCAATGTACGGGTAGTCTTCCGATTAGATTTCATGATATGGGCGTTTAAACAGCACCATGACCATTTTCGACCCGTTTTTACCCTGAAAACCCGTTTCTGGTCATTTTCTCAATCCGAGGGCCTACTTTTTTCAAACATTGGATTATGCAACTTTTATGGGATCCAAGTTCGTTTATAGGTCTCAAACTTTTATTTAAGCTATAACATGCTTCTCTTTTTCCTTACAAGTCCACAGAAAGGCCCAAAATACAAAAAAAAGATTTCGTTTTTACCGGAACTCATCCACATTACATCGTGCGCGGAGTGATTTAGAGGTGTGCGCCCTTATAATGCACATTTGTAAAGTCGGTTCTTTTCATTATAGATTTGAAAACTTTATTACATTTTGGATTAAATTGTCAAATTTTATTGCTCTAGGATAAATAGATTAAAAAAAAAATATGTTTGAAGTTATGTGTCCAATGCAGAAAATATACAGTTTTTATGATTTTGAACATTCTAGCAGTCTTGGTCATTTTCTTCAAAAATGTTACTCGCATCAGCGTCTTTTGAATGGTATATTTGCATTTTTATTTCTTTAAACGTATTAAAAGTAAGTTTAAACATTTTCTACACATTCATATTTTTATATTAAGCATCATTTTGCCCCCGAAAAAACCGAAATTTGAGTCGTTTTAAGGACACGTGCTAAAATTTAATCACGATATTAAATTAATGAAAACTCTCAGAACGCCGAATTTGCTGACTTTTTCATCACTTTAATGAACATTAACAATAATAATTAAGAAATTTAAATTACATTTTCACTATAAAACACTTTAAAATCTTTAAGTGGCTTATAAAGTTTTAATTCAGATCGCAAAATCGGAATTTTACACATATCCGTCCTGTTTTTGACGTGATTCCTGTAAAAAGCCTACATCGGGCCAATTAAGCCTATCATGCCTTATAAGGGCGCACACCACCAATAGCGCGTCCCATTGAAATACACGTGAAAACACGTCTCTTCTTTGCCCGATTTTAGACCTTTTCGGCAACAAAGTGAACATAAATATACCACCAATCGATTGCAAATCGATGAAAATTTAACATATGTTTCAATGTACGGGTAGTCTTCCGATTAGATTTCATGATATGGGCGTTTAAACAGCACCATGACCATTTTCGACCCGTTTTTACCCTGAAAACCCGTTTCTGGTCATTTTCTCAATCCGAGGGCCTACTTTTTTCAAACATTGGATTATGCAACTTTTATGGGATCCAAGTTCGTTTATAGGTCTCAAACTTTTATTTAAGCTATAACATGCTTCTCTTTTTCCTTACAAGTCCACAGAAAGGCCAAAAAAAAAAAAAAAAAAGATTTCGTTTTTACCGGAACTCATCCACATTACATCGTGCGCGGAGTGATTTAGAGGTGTGCGCCCTTATAATGCACATTTGTAAAGTCGGTTCTTTTCATTATAGATTTGAAAACTTTATTACATTTTGGATTAAATTGTCAAATTTTATTGCTCTAGGATAAATAGATTTAAAAAAAAATATGTTTGAAGTTATGTGTCCAATGCAGAAAATATACAGTTTTTATGATTTTGAACATTCTAGCAGTCTTGGTCATTTTCTTCAAAATGTTACTCGCATCAGCGTCTTTTGAATGGTATATTTGCATTTTTATTTCTTTAAACGTATTAAAAGTAAGTTTAAACATTTTCTACACATTCATATTTTTATATTAAGCATCATTTTGCCCCCGAAAAAACCGAAATTTGAGTCGTTTTAAGGACACGTGCTAAAATTTAATCACGATATTAAATTAATGAAAACTCTCAGAACGCCGAATTTGCTGACTTTTTTTTTTTCACTTTAATGAACATTAACAATAATAATTAAGAAATTTAAATTACATTTTCACTATAAAACACTTTAAAATCTTTAAGTGGCTTATAAAGTTTTAATTCAGATCGCAAAATCGGAATTTTACACATATCCGTCCTGTTTTTGACGTGATTCCTGTAAAAAGCCTACATCGGGCCAATTAAGCCTATCATGCCTTATAAGGGCGCACACCACCAATAGCGCGTCCCATTGAAATACACGTGAAAACACGTCTCTTCTTTGCCCGATTTTAGACCTTTTCGGCAACAAAGTGAACATAAATATACCACCAATCGATTGCAAATCGATGAAAATTTAACATATGTTTCAATGTACGGGTAGTCTTCCGATTAGATTTCATGATATGGGCGTTTAAACAGCACCATGACCATTTTCGACCCGTTTTTACCCTGAAAACCCGTTTCTGGTCATTTTCTCAATCCGAGGGCCTACTTTTTTCAAACATTGGATTATGAACTTTTATGGGATCCAAGTTCGTTTATAGGTCTCAAACTTTTATTTAAGCTATAACATGCTTCTCTTTTTCCTTACAAGTCCACAGAAAGGCCCAAAATACCTCAAAAAAGATTTCGTTTTTACCGGAACTCATCCACATTACATCGTGCGCGGAGTGATTTAGAGGTGTGCGCCCTTATAATGCACATTTGTAAAGTCGGTTCTTTTCATTATAGATTTGAAAACTTTATTACATTTTGGATTAAATTGTCAAATTTTATTGCTCTAGGATAAATAGATTTGGAAAAAAATATGTTTGAAGTTATGTGTCCAATGCAGAAAATATACAGTTTTTATGATTTTGAACATTCTAGCAGTCTTGGTCATTTTCTTCAAAAATGTTACTCGCATCAGCGTCTTTTGAATGGTATATTTGCATTTTATTTCTTTAAACGTATTAAAAGTAAGTTTAAACATTTTCTACACATTCATATTTTTATATTAAGCATCATTTTGCCCCCGAAAAAACCGAAATTTGAGTCGTTTTAAGGACACGTGCTAAAATTTAATCACGATATTAAATTAATGAAAACTCTCAGAACGCCGAATTTGCTGACTTTTTCATCACTTTAATGAACATTAACAATAATAATTAAGAAATTTAAATTACATTTTCACTATAAAACACTTTAAAATCTTTAAGTGGCTTATAAAGTTTTAATTCAGATCGCAAAATCGGAATTTTACACATATCCGTCCTGTTTTTGACGTGATTCCTGTAAAAAGCCTACATCGGGCCAATTAAGCCTATCATGCCTTATAAGGGCGCACACCACCAATAGCGCGTCCCATTGAAATACACGTGAAAACACGTCTCTTCTTTGCCCGATTTTAGACCTTTTCGGCAACAAAGTGAACATAAATATACCACCAATCGATTGCAAATCGATGAAAATTTAACATATGTTTCAATGTACGGGTAGTCTTCCGATTAGATTTCATGATATGGGCGTTTAAACAGCACCATGACCATTTTCGACCCGTTTTTACCCTGAAAACCCGTTTCTGGTCATTTTCTCAATCCGAGGGCCTACTTTTTTTCAAACATTGGATTATGCAACTTTTATGGGATCCAAGTTCGTTTATAGGTCTCACACTTTTATTTAAGCTATAACATGCTTCTTTTTCCTTACAAGTCCACAGAAAGGCCCAAAATACCTCAAAAAGATTTCGTTTTTACGGAACTCATCCACATTACATCGTGCGCGGAGTGATTTAGAGGTGTGCGCCCTTATAATGCACATTTGTAAAGTCGGTTCTTTTCATTATAGATTTGAAAACTTTATTACATTTTGGATTAAATTGTCAAATTTTATTGCTCTAGGATAAATAGATTTGGAAAAAAATATGTTTGAAGTTATGTGTCCAATGCAGAAAATATACAGTTTTTATGATTTTGAACATTCTAGCAGTCTTGGTCATTTTCTTCAAAAATGTTACTCGCATCAGCGTCTTTTGAATGGTATATTTGCATTTTTATTTCTTTAAACGTATTAAAAGTAAGTTTAAACATTTTCTACACATTCATATTTTTATATTAAGCATCATTTTGCCCCCCGAAAAAACCGAAATTTGAGTCGTTTTAAGGACACGTGCTAAAATTTAATCACGATATTAAATTAATGAAAACTCTCAGAACGCCGAATTTGCTGACTTTTTCATCACTTTAATGAACATTAACAATAATAATTAAGAAATTTAAATTACATTTTCACTATAAAACACTTTAAAATCTTTAAGTGGCTTATAAAGTTTTAATTCAGATCGCAAAATCGGAATTTTACACATATCCGTCCTGTTTTTGACGTGATTCCTGTAAAAAGCCTACATCGGGCCAATTAAGCCTATCATGCCTTATAAGGGCGCACACCACCAATAGCGCGTCCCATTGAAATACACGTGAAAACACGTCTCTTCTTTGCCCGATTTTAGACCTTTTCGGCAACAAAGTGAACATAAATATACCACCAATCGATTGCAAATCGATGAAAATTTAACATATGTTTCAATGTACGGGTAGTCTTCCGATTAGATTTCATGATATGGGCGTTTAAACAGCACCATGACCATTTTCGACCCGTTTTTACCCTGAAAACCCGTTTCTGGTCATTTTCTCAATCCGAGGGCCTACTTTTTTCAAACATTGGATTATGCAACTTTTATGGGATCCAAGTTCGTTTATAGGTCTCAAACTTTTATTTAAGCTATAACATGCTTCTCTTTTTCCTTACAAGTCCACAGAAAGGCCCAAAATACCTCAAGAAAGATTTCGTTTTTACCGGAACTCATCCACATTACATCGTGCGCGGAGTGATTTAGAGGTGTGCGCCCTTATAATGCACATTTGTAAAGTCGGTTCTTTTCATTATAGATTTGAAAACTTTATTACATTTTGGATTAAATTGTCAAATTTTATTGCTCTAGGATAAATAGATTTGGAAAAAAATATGTTTGAAGTTATGTGTCCAATGCAGAAAATATACAGTTTTTATGATTTTGAACATTCTAGCAGTCTTGGTCAAAAAAAAAAAAATGTTACTCGCATCAGCGTCTTTTGAATGGTATATTTGCATTTTTATTTCTTTAAACGTATTAAAAGTAAGTTTAAACATTTTCTACACATTCATATTTTTATATTAAGCATCATTTTGCCCCCCCCCCCCCGAAAAAACCGAAATTTGAGTCGTTTTAAGGACACGTGCTAAAATTTAATCACGATATTAAATTAATGAAAACTCTCAGAACGCCGAATTTGCTGACTTTTTCATCACTTTAATGAACATTAACAATAATAATTAAGAAATTTAAATTACATTTTCACTATAAAACACTTTAAAATCTTTAAGTGGCTTATAAAGTTTTAATTCAGATCGCAAAATCGGAATTTTACACATATCCGTCCTGTTTTTGACGTGATTCCTGTAAAAAGCCTACATCGGGCCAATTAAGCCTATCATGGGCAGCACACCACCAATAGCGCGTCCCATTGAAATACACGTGAAAACACGTCTCTTCTTTGCCCGATTTTAGACCTTTTCGGCAACAAAGTGAACATAAATATACCACCAATCGATTGCAAATCGATGAAAATTTAACATATGTTTCAATGTACGGGTAGTCTTCCGATTAGATTTCATGATATGGGCGTTTAAACAGCACCATGACCATTTTCGACCCGTTTTTACCCTGAAAACCCGTTTCTGGTCATTTTCTCAATCCGAGGGCCTACTTTTTTCAAACATTGGATTATGCAACTTTTATGGGATCCAAGTTCGTTTATAGGTCTCAAACTTTTATTTAAGCTATAACATGCTTCTCTTTTTCCTTACAAGTCCACAGAAAGGCCCAAAATACCTCAAAAAAGATTTCGTTTTTACCGGAACTCATCCACATTACATCGTGCGCGGAGTGATTTAGAGGTGTGCGCCCTTATAATGCACATTTGTAAAGTCGGTTCTTTTCATTATAGATTTGAAAACTTTATTACATTTTGGATTAAATTGTCAAATTTTATTGCTCTAGGATAAATAGATTTGGAAAAAAATATGTTTGAAGTTATGTGTCCAATGCAGAAAATATACAGTTTTTATGATTTTGAACATTCTAGCAGTCTTGGTCATTTTCTTCAAAATGTTACTCGCATCAGCGTCTTTTGAATGGTATATTTGCATTTTTATTTCTTTAAACGTATTAAAAGTAAGTTTAAACATTTTCTACACATTCATATTTTTATATTAAGCATCATTTTGCCCCCCCCCCCCGAAAAAACCGAAATTTGAGTCGTTTTAAGGACACGTGCTAAAATTTAATCACGATATTAAATTAATGAAAACTCTCAGAACGCCGAATTTGCTGACTTTTTCATCACTTTAATGAACATTAACAATAATAATTAAGAAATTTAAATTACATTTTCACTATAAAACACTTTAAAATCTTTAAGTGGCTTATAAAGTTTTAATTCAGATCGCAAAATCGGAATTTTACACATATCCGTCCTGTTTTTGACGTGATTCCTGTAAAAAGCCTACATCGGGCCAATTAAGCCTATCATGCCTTATAAGGGCGCACACCACCAATAGCGCGTCCCATTGAAATACACGTGAAAACACGTCTCTTCTTTGCCCGATTTTAGACCTTTTCGGCAACAAAGTGAACATAAATATACCACCAATCGATTGCAAATCGATGAAAGTTTAATATATGTTTCAATGTACGGGTAGTCTTCCGATTAGATTTCATGATATGGGCGTTTAAACAGCACCATGACCATTTTCGACCCGTTTTTACCCTGAAAACCCGTTTCTGGTCATTTTCTCAATCCGAGGGCCTACTTTTTTCAAACATTGGATTATGCAACTTTTATGGGATCCAAGTTCGTTTATAGGTCTCAAACTTTTATTTAAGCTATAACATGCTTCTCTTTTTTCCTTACAAGTCCACAGAAAGGCCCAAAATACCTCAAAAGATTTCGTTTTTACGGAACTCATCCACATTACATCGTGCGCGGAGTGATTTAGAGGTGTGCGCCCTTATAATGCACATTTGTAAAGTCGGTTCTT
The DNA here is from genome assembly GCF_039555335.1 of Amphiura filiformis. Lineage (NCBI taxonomy): Eukaryota > Metazoa > Echinodermata > Ophiuroidea > Amphilepidida > Amphiuridae > Amphiura > Amphiura filiformis. The sequence goes on along the minus strand of NW_027305745.1, from coordinate 41,358 downwards.
TTCATTATAGATTTGAAAACTTTATTACATTTTGGATTAAATTGTCAAATTTTATTGCTCTAGGATAAATAAAATTTGAAAAAAATATGTTTGAAGTTATGTGTCCAATGCAGAAAATATACAGTTTTTATGATTTTGAACATTCTAGCAGTCTTGGTCATTTTCTTCAAAAATGTTACTCGCATCAGCGTCTTTTGAATGGTATATTTGCATTTTTATTTCTTTAAACGTATTAAAAGTAAGTTTAAACATTTTCTACACATTCATATTTTTATATTAAGCATCATTTTGCCCCCGAAAAAACCGAAATTTGAGTCGTTTTAAGGACACGTGCTAAAATTTAATCACGATATTAAATTAATGAAAACTCTCAGAACGCCGAATTTGCTGACTTTTTCATCACTTTAATGAACATTAACAATAATAATTAAGAAATTTAAATTACATTTTCACTATAAAACACTTTAAAATCTTTAAGTGGCTTATAAAGTTTTAATTCAGATCGCAAAATCGGAATTTTACACATATCCGTCCTGTTTTTGACGTGATTCCTGTAAAAAGCCTACATCGGGCCAATTAAGCCTATCATGCCTTATAAGGGCGCACACCACCAATAGCGCGTCCCATTGAAATACACGTGAAAACACGTCTCTTCTTTGCCCGATTTTAGACCTTTTCGGCAACAAAGTGAACATAAATATACCACCAATCGATTGCAAATCGATGAAAATTTAACATATGTTTCAATGTACGGGTAGTCTTCCGATTAGATTTCATGATATGGGCGTTTAAACAGCACCATGACCATTTTCGACCCGTTTTTACCCTGAAAACCCGTTTCTGGTCATTTTCTCAATCCGAGGGCCTACTTTTTTCAAACATTGGATTATGCAACTTTTATGGGATCCAAGTTCGTTTATAGGTCTCAAACTTTTATTTAAGCTATAACATGCTTCTCTTTTTCCTTACAAGTCCACAGAAAGGCCCAAAATACCTCAAAAAAGATTTCGTTTTTACCGGAACTCATCCACATTACATCGTGCGCGGAGTGATTTAGAGGTGTGCGCCCTTATAATGCACATTTGTAAAGTCGGTTCTTTTCATTATAGATTTGAAAACTTTATTACATTTTGGATTAAATTGTCAAATTTTATTGCTCTAGGATAAATAGATTTGGAAAAAAATATGTTTGAAGTTATGTGTCCAATGCAGAAAATATACAGTTTTTATGATTTTGAACATTCTAGCAGTCTTGGTCATTTTCTTCAAAAATGTTACTCGCATCAGCGTCTTTTGAATGGTATATTTGCATTTTTATTTCTTTAAACGTATTAAAAGTAAGTTTAAACATTTTCTACACATTCATATTTTTATATTAAGCATCATTTTGCCCCCCGAAAAAACCGAAATTTGAGTCGTTTTAAGGACACGTGCTAAAATTTAATCACGATATTAAATTAATGAAAACTCTCAGAACGCCGAATTTGCTGACTTTTTCATCACTTTAATGAACATTAACAATAATAATTAAGAAATTTAAATTACATTTTCACTATAAAACACTTTAAAATCTTTAAGTGGCTTATAAAGTTTTAATTCAGATCGCAAAATCGGAATTTTACACATATCCGTCCTGTTTTTGACGTGATTCCTGTAAAAAGCCTACATCGGGCCAATTAAGCCTATCATGCCTTATAAGGGCGCACACCACCAATAGCGCGTCCCATTGAAATACACGTGAAAACACGTCTCTTCTTTGCCCGATTTTAGACCTTTTCGGCAACAAAGTGAACATAAATATACCACCAATCGATTGCAAATCGATGAAAATTTAACATATGTTTCAATGTACGGGTAGTCTTCCGATTAGATTTCATGATATGGGCGTTTAAACAGCACCATGACCATTTTCGACCCGTTTTTACCCTGAAAACCCGTTTCTGGTCATTTTCTCAATCCGAGGGCCTACTTTTTTCAAACATTGGATTATGCAACTTTTATGGGATCCAAGTTCGTTTATAGGTCTCAAACTTTTATTTAAGCTATAACATGCTTCTCTTTTTCCTTACAAGTCCACAGAAAGGCCCAAAATACCTCAAAAAGATTTCGTTTTTACGGAACTCATCCACATTACATCGTGCGCGGAGTGATTTAGAGGTGTGCGCCCTTATAATGCACATTTGTAAAGTCGGTTCTTTTCATTATAGATTTGAAAACTTTATTACATTTTGGATTAAATTGTCAAATTTTATTGCTCTAGGATAAATAGATTTGGAAAAAAATATGTTTGAAGTTATGTGTCCAATGCAGAAAATATACAGTTTTTATGATTTTGAACATTCTAGCAGTCTTGGTCATTTTCTTCAAAAATGTTACTCGCATCAGCGTCTTTTGAATGGTATTTTTGCATTTTTATTTCTTTAAACGTATTAAAAGTAAGTTTAAACATTTTCTACACATTCATATTTTTATATTAAGCATCATTTTGCCCCCCCCCCCCGAAAAAACCGAAATTTGAGTCGTTTTAAGGACACGTGCTAAAATTTAATCACGATATTAAATTAATGAAAACTCTCAGAACGCCGAATTTGCTGACTTTTTCATCACTTTAATGAACATTAACAATAATAATTAAGAAATTTAAATTACATTTTCACTATAAAACACTTTAAAATCTTTAAGTGGCTTATAAAGTTTTAATTCAGATCGCAAAATCGGAATTTTACACATATCCGTCCTGTTTTTGACGTGATTCCTGTAAAAAGCCTACATCGGGCCAATTAAGCCTATCATGCCTTATAAGGGCGCACACCACCAATAGCGCGTCCCATTGAAATACACGTGAAAACACGTCTCTTCTTTGCCCGATTTTAGACCTTTTCGGCAACAAAGTGAACATAAATATACCACCAATCGATTGCAAATCGATGAAAATTTAACATATGTTTCAATGTACGGGTAGTCTTCCGATTAGATTTCATGATATGGGCGTTTAAACAGCACCATGACCATTTTCGCCCCGTTTTTACCCTGAAAACCCGTTTCTGGTCATTTTCTCAATCCGAGGGCCTACTTTTTTCAAACATTGGATTATGCAACTTTTATGGGATCCAAGTTCGTTTATAGGTCTCAAACTTTTATTTAAGCTATAACATGCTTCTCTTTTTCCTTACAAGTCCACAGAAAGGCCCAAAATACCTCAAACAAGATTTCGTTTTTACCGGAACTCATCCACATTACATCGTGCGCGGAGTGATTTAGAGGTGTGCGCCCTTATAATGCACATTTGTAAAGTCGGTTCTTTTCATTATAGATTTGAAAACTTTATTACATTTTGGATTAAATTGTCAAATTTTATTGCTCTAGGATAAATAGATTTGGAAAAAAATATGTTTGAAGTTATGTGTCCAATGCAGAAAATATACAGTTTTTATGATTTTGAACATTCTAGCAGTCTTGGTCATTTTCTTCAAAAATGTTACTCGCATCAGCGTCTTTTGAATGGTATATTTGCATTTTTATTTCTTTAAACGTATTAAAAGTAAGTTTAAACATTTTCTACACATTCATATTTTTATATTAAGCATCATTTTGCCCCCCGAAAAAACCGAAATTTGAGTCGTTTTAAGGACACGTGCTAAAATTTAATCACGATATTAAATTAATGAAAACTCTCAGAACGCCGAATTTGCTGACTTTTTCATCACTTTAATGAACATTAACAATAATAATTAAGAAATTTAAATTACATTTTCACTATAAAACACTTTAAAATCTTTAAGTGGCTTATAAAGTTTTAATTCAGATCGCAAAATCGGAATTTTACACATATCCGTCCTGTTTTTGACGTGATTCCTGTAAAAAGCCTACATCGGGCCAATTAAGCCTATCATGCCTTATAAGGGCGCACACCACCAATAGCGCGTCCCATTGAAATACACGTGAAAACACGTCTCTTCTTTGCCCGATTTTAGACCTTTTCGGCAACAAAGTGAACATAAATATACCACCAATCGATTGCAAATCGATGAAAATTTAACATATGTTTCAATGTACGGGTAGTCTTCCGATTAGATTTCATGATATGGGCGTTTAAACAGCACCATGACCATTTTCCACCCGTTTTTACCCTGAAAACCCGTTTCTGGTCATTTTCTCAATCCGAGGGCCTACTTTTTTCAAACATTGGATTATGCAACTTTTATGGGATCCAAGTTCGTTTATAGGTCTCAAACTTTTATTTAAGCTATAACATGCTTCTCTTTTTCCTTACAAGTCCACAGAAAGGCCCAAAATACCTCAAAAAAGATTTCGTTTTTACGGAACTCATCCACATTACATCGTGCGCGGAGTGATTTAGAGGTGTGCGCCCTTATAATGCACATTTGTAAAGTCGGTTCTTTTCATTATAGATTTGAAAACTTTATTACATTTTGGATTAAATTGTCAAATTTTATTGCTCTAGGATAAATAGATTTGGAAAAAAATATGTTTGAAGTTATGTGTCCAATGCAGAAAATATACAGTTTTTATGATTTTGAACATTCTAGCAGTCTTGGTCATTTTCTTCAAAAATGTTACTCGCATCAGCGTCTTTTGAATGGTATATTTGCATTTTTATTTCTTTAAACGTATTAAAAGTAAGTTTAAACATTTTCTACACATTCATATTTTTATATTAAGCATCATTTTGCCCCCCCCCCCCGAAAAAACCGAAATTTGAGTCGTTTTAAGGACACGTGCTAAAATTTAATCACGATATTAAATTAATGAAAACTCTCAGAACGCCGAATTTGCTGACTTTTTCATCACTTTAATGAACATTAACAATAATAATTAAGAAATTTAAATTACATTTTCACTATAAAACACTTTAAAATCTTTAAGTGGCTTATAAAGTTTTAATTCAGATCGCAAAATCGGAATTTTACACATATCCGTCCTGTTTTTGACGTGATTCCTGTAAAAAGCCTACATCGGGCCAATTAAGCCTATCATGCCTTATAAGGGCGCACACCACCAATAGCGCGTCCCATTGAAATACACGTGAAAACACGTCTCTTCTTTGCCCGATTTTAGACCTTTTCGGCAACAAAGTGAACATAAATATACCACCAATCGATTGCAAATCGATGAAAATTTAACATATGTTTCAATGTACGGGTAGTCTTCCGATTAGATTTCATGATATGGGCGTTTAAACAGCACCATGACCATTTTCGACCCGTTTTTACCCTGAAAACCCGTTTCTGGTCATTTTCTCAATCCGAGGGCCTACTTTTTTCAAACATTGGATTATGCAACTTTTATGGGATCCAAGTTCGTTTATAGGTCTCAAACTTTTATTTAAGCTATAACATGCTTCTCTTTTTTGAGGTATTTTGGGCCTTACAAGTCCACAGAAAGGCCCAAAATACCTCAAAAAGATTTCGTTTTTTACGGAACTCATCCACATTACATCGTGCGCGGAGTGATTTAGAGGTGTGCGCCCTTATAATGCACATTTGTAAAGTCGGTTCTTTTCATTATAGATTTGAAAACTTTATTACATTTTGGATTAAATTGTCAAATTTTATTGCTCTAGGATAAATAGAAAAAAAAAAAATATGTTTGAAGTTATGTGTCCAATGCAGAAAATATACAGTTTTTATGATTTTGAACATTCTAGCAGTCTTGGTCATTTTCTTCAAAAATGTTACTCGCATCAGCGTCTTTTGAATGGTATATTTGCATTTTTATTTCTTTAAACGTATTAAAAGTAAGTTTAAACATTTTCTACACATTCATATTTTTATATTAAGCATCATTTTGCCCCCCCCCCCCGAAAAAACCGAAATTTGAGTCGTTTTAAGGACACGTGCTAAAATTTAATCACGATATTAAATTAATGAAAACTCTCAGAACGCCGAATTTGCTGACTTTTTCATCACTTTAATGAACATTAACAATAATAATTAAGAAATTTAAATTACATTTTCACTATAAAACACTTTAAAATCTTTAAGTGGCTTATAAAGTTTTAATTCAGATCGCAAAATCGGAATTTTACACATATCCGTCCTGTTTTTGACGTGATTCCTGTAAAAAGCCTACATCGGGCCAATTAAGCCTATCATGCCTTATAAGGGCGCACACCACCAATAGCGCGTCCCATTGAAATACACGTGAAAACACGTCTCTTCTTTGCCCGATTTTAGACCTTTTCGGCAACAAAGTGAACATAAATATACCACCAATCGATTGCAAATCGATGAAAATTTAACATATGTTTCAATGTACGGGTAGTCTTCCGATTAGATTTCATGATATGGGCGTTTAAACAGCACCATGACCATTTTCGACCCGTTTTTACCCTGAAAACCCGTTTCTGGTCATTTTCTCAATCCGAGGGCCTACTTTTTTCAAACATTGGATTATGCAACTTTTATGGGATCCAAGTTTTCGTTTATAGGTCTCAAACTTTTATTTAAGCTATAACATGCTTCTCTTTTTCCTTACAAGTCCACAGAAAGGCCCAAAATACCTCAAAAAGATTTCGTTTTTACGGAACTCATCCACATTACATCGTGCGCGGAGTGATTTAGAGGTGTGCGCCCTTATAATGCACATTTGTAAAGTCGGTTCTTTTCATTATAGATTTGAAAACTTTATTACATTTTGGATTAAATTGTCAAATTTTATTGCTCTAGGATAAATAGATTTGGAAAAAAATATGTTTGAAGTTATGTGTCCAATGCAGAAAATATACAGTTTTTATGATTTTGAACATTCTAGCAGTCTTGGTCATTTTCTTCAAAAATGTTACTCGCATCAGCGTCTTTTGAATGGTATATTTGCATTTTTATTTCTTTAAACGTATTAAAAGTAAGTTTAAACATTTTCTACACATTCATATTTTTATATTAAGCATCATTTTGCCCCCCCCCCCCGAAAAAACCGAAATTTGAGTCGTTTTAAGGACACGTGCTAAAATTTAATCACGATATTAAATTAATGAAAACTCTCAGAACGCCGAATTTGCTGACTTTTTCATCACTTTAATGAACATTAACAATAATAATTAAGAAATTTAAATTACATTTTCACTATAAAACACTTTAAAATCTTTAAGTGGCTTATAAAGTTTTAATTCAGATCGCAAAATCGGAATTTTACACATATCCGTCCTGTTTTTGACGTGATTCCTGTAAAAAGCCTACATCGGGCCAATTAAGCCTATCATGCCTTATAAGGGCGCACACCACCAATAGCGCGTCCCATTGAAATACACGTGAAAACACGTCTCTTCTTTGCCCGATTTTAGACCTTTTCGGCAACAAAGTGAACATAAATATACCACCAATCGATTGCAAATCGATGAAAATTTAACATATGTTTCAATGTACGGGTAGTCTTCCGATTAGATTTCATGATATGGGCGTTTAAACAGCACCATGACCATTTTCGACCCGTTTTTACCCTGAAAACCCGTTTCTGGTCATTTTCTCAATCCGAGGGCCTACTTTTTTCAAACATTGGATTATGCAACTTTTATGGGATCCAAGTTCGTTTATAGGTCTCAAACTTTTATTTAAGCTATAACATGCTTCTTTTTCCTTACAAGTCCACAGAAAGGCCCAAAATACCTCAAAAAGATTTCGTTTTTACGGAACTCATCCACATTACATCGTGCGCGGAGTGATTTAGAGGTGTGCGCCCTTATAATGCACATTTGTAAAGTCGGTTCTTTTCATTATAGATTTGAAAACTTTATTACATTTTGGATTAAATTGTCAAATTTTATTGCTCTAGGATAAATAGATTTGGAAAAAAATATGTTTGAAGTTATGTGTCCAATGCAGAAAATATACAGTTTTTATGATTTTGAACATTCTAGCAGTCTTGGTCATTTTCTTCAAAAATGTTACTCGCATCAGCGTCTTTTGAATGGTATATTTGCATTTTTATTTCTTTAAACGTATTAAAAGTAAGTTTAAACATTTTCTACACATTCATATTTTTATATTAAGCATCATTTTGCCCCCCGAAAAAACCGAAATTTGAGTCGTTTTAAGGACACGTGCTAAAATTTAATCACGATATTAAATTAATGAAAACTCTCAGAACGCCGAATTTGCTGACTTTTTCATCACTTTAATGAACATTAACAATAATAATTAAGAAATTTAAATTACATTTTCACTATAAAACACTTTAAAATCTTTAAGTGGCTTATAAAGTTTTAATTCAGATCGCAAAATCGGAATTTTACACATATCCGTCCTGTTTTTGACGTGATTCCTGTAAAAAGCCTACATCGGGCCAATTAAGCCTATCATGCCTTATAAGGGCGCACACCACCAATAGCGCGTCCCATTGAAATACACGTGAAAACACGTCTCTTCTTTGCCCGATTTTAGACCTTTTCGGCAACAAAGTGAACATAAATATACCACCAATCGATTGCAAATCGATGAAAATTTAACATATGTTTCAATGTACGGGTAGTCTTCCGATTAGATTTCATGATATGGGCGTTTAAACAGCACCATGACCATTTTCGACCCGTTTTTACCCTGAAAACCCGTTTCTGGTCATTTTCTCAATCCGAGGGCCTACTTTTTTCAAACATTGGATTATGCAACTTTTATGGGATCCAAGTTCGTTTATAGGTCTCAAACTTTTATTTAAGCTATAACATGCTCTCTTTTTCCTTACAAGTCCACAGAAAGGCCCAAAATACCTCAAAAAGATTTCGTTTTTACCGGAACTCATCCACATTACATCGTGCGCGGAGTGATTTAGAGGTGTGCGCCCTTATAATGCACATTTGTAAAGTCGGTTCTTTTCATTATAGATTTGAAAACTTTATTACATTTTGGATTAAATTGTCAAATTTTATTGCTCTAGGATAAATAGAAATAAAAAAAAATATGTTTGAAGTTATGTGTCCAATGCAGAAAATATACAGTTTTTATGATTTTGAACATTCTAGCAGTCTTGGTCATTTTCTTCACAAATGTTACTCGCATCAGCGTCTTTTGAATGGTATATTTGCATTTTTATTTCTTTAAACGTATTAAAAGTAAGTTTAAACATTTTCTACACATTCATATTTTTATATTAAGCATCATTTTCCCCCCCCCCCCCCGAAAAAACCGAAATTTGAGTCGTTTTAAGGACACGTGCTAAAATTTAATCACGATATTAAATTAATGAAAACTCTCAGAACGCCGAATTTGCTGACTTTTTCATCACTTTAATGAACATTAACAATAATAATTAAGAAATTTAAATTACATTTTCACTATAAAACACTTTAAAATCTTTAAGTGGCTTATAAAGTTTTAATTCAGATCGCAAAATCGGAATTTTACACATATCCGTCCTGTTTTTGACGTGATTCCTGTAAAAAGCCTACATCGGGCCAATTAAGCCTATCATGCCTTATAAGGGCGCACACCACCAATAGCGCGTCCCATTGAAATACACGTGAAAACACGTCTCTTCTTTGCCCGATTTTAGACCTTTTCGGCAACAAAGTGAACATAAATATACCACCAATCGATTGCAAATCGATGAAAATTTAACATATGTTTCAATGTACGGGTAGTCTTCCGATTAGATTTCATGATATGGGCGTTTAAACAGCACCATGACCATTTTCGACCGTTTTTACCCTGAAAACCCGTTTCTGGTCATTTTCTCAATCCGAGGGCCTACTTTTTTCAAACATTGGATTATGCAACTTTTATGGGATCCAAGTTCGTTTATAGGTCTCAAACTTTTATTTAAGCTATAACATGCTTCTCTTTTTCCTTACAAGTCCACAGAAAGGCCCAAAATACCTCAAAAAATATTTCGTTTTTACCGGAACTCATCCACATTACATCGTGCGCGGAGTGATTTAGAGGTGTGCGCCCTTATAATGCACATTTGTAAAGTCGGTTCTTTTCATTATAGATTTGAAAACTTTATTACATTTTGGATTAAATTGTCAAATTTTATTGCTCTAGGATAAATAGATATAAAAAAAAATATGTTTGAAGTTATGTGTCCAATGCAGAAAATATACAGTTTTTATGATTTTGAACATTCTAGCAGTCTTGGTCATTTTCTACAAAAATGTTACTCGCATCAGCGTCTTTTGAATGGTATATTTGCATTTTTATTTCTTTAAACGTATTAAAAGTAAGTTTAAACATTTTCTACACATTCATATTTTTATATTAAGCATCATTTTGCCCCCCGAAAAAACCGAAATTTGAGTCGTTTTAAGGACACGTGCTAAAATTTAATCACGATATTAAATTAATGAAAACTCTCAGAACGCCGAATTTGCTGACTTTTTCATCACTTTAATGAACATTAACAATAATAATTAAGAAATTTAAATTACATTTTCACTATAAAACACTTTAAAATCTTTAAGTGGCTTATAAAGTTTTAATTCAGATCGCAAAATCGGAATTTTACACATATCCGTCCTGTTTTTGACGTGATTCCTGTAAAAAGCCTACATCGGGCCAATTAAGCCTATCATGCCTTATAAGGGCGCACACCACCAATAGCGCGTCCCATTGAAATACACGTGAAAACACGTCTCTTCTTTGCCCGATTTTAGACCTTTTCGGCAACAAAGTGAACATAAATATACCACCAATCGATTGCAAATCGATGAAAATTTAACATATGTTTCAATGTACGGGTAGTCTTCCGATTAGATTTCATGATATGGGCGTTTAAACAGCACCATGACCATTTTCGACCTGTTTTTACCCTGAAAACCCGTTTCTGGTCATTTTCTCAATCCGAGGGCCTACTTTTTTCAAACATTGGATTATGCAACTTTTATGGGATCCAAGTTCGTTTATAGGTCTCAAACTTTTATTTAAGCTATAACATGCTTCTCTTTTTCCTTACAAGTCCACAGAAAGGCCCAAAATACCTCAAAAAGATTTCGTTTTTACGGAACTCACCACATTACATCGTGCGCGGAGTGATTTAGAGGTGTGCGCCCTTATAATGCACATTTGTAAAGTCGGTTCTTTTCATTATAGATTTGAAAACTTTATTACATTTTGGATTAAATTGTCAAATTTTATTGCTCTAGGATAAATAGATAAAAAAAAAATATGTTTGAAGTTATGTGTCCAATGCAGAAAATATACAGTTTTTATGATTTTGAACATTCTAGCAGTCTTGGTCATTTTCTTCAAAAATGTTACTCGCATCAGCGTCTTTTGAATGGTATATTTGCATTTTTATTTCTTTAAACGTATTAAAAGTAAGTTTAAACATTTTCTACACATTCATATTTTTATATTAAGCATCATTTTGCCCCCCCCCCCGAAAAAACCGAAATTTGAGTCGTTTTAAGGACACGTGCTAAAATTTAATCACGATATTAAATTAATGAAAACTCTCAGAACGCCGAATTTGCTGACTTTTTCATCACTTTAATGAACATTAACAATAATAAATAAGAAATTTAAATTACATTTTCACTATAAAACACTTTAAAATCTTTAAGTGGCTTATAAAGTTTTAATTCAGATCGCAAAATCGGAATTTTACACATATCCGTCCTGTTTTTGACGTGATTCCTGTAAAAAGCCTACATCGGGCCAATTAAGCCTATCATGCCTTATAAGGGCGCACACCACCAATAGCGCGTCCCATTGAAATACACGTGAAAACACGTCTCTTCTTTGCCCGATTTTAGACCTTTTCGGCAACAAAGTGAACATAAATATACCACCAATCGATTGCAAATCGATGAAAATTTAACATATGTTTCAATGTACGGGTAGTCTTCCGATTAGATTTCATGATATGGGCGTTTAAACAGCACCATGACCATTTTCGACCCGTTTTTACCCTGAAAACCCGTTTCTGGTCATTTTCTCAATCCGAGGGCCTACTTTTTTCAAACATTGGATTATGCAACTTTTATGGGATCCAAGTTCGTTTATAGGTCTCAAACTTTTATTTAAGCTATAACATGCTTCTCTTTTCCTTACAAGTCCACAGAAAGGCCCAAAATACCTCAAAAAGATTTCGTTTTTACGGAACTCATCCACATTACATCGTGCGCGGAGTGATTTAGAGGTGTGCGCCCTTATAATGCACATTTGTAAAGTCGGTTCTTTTCATTATAGATTTGAAAACTTTATTACATTTTGGATTAAATTGTCAAATTTTATTGCTCTAGGATAAATAAAAAAAAAAAAAATATGTTTGAAGTTATGTGTCCAATGCAGAAAATATACAGTTTTTATGATTTTGAACATTCTAGCAGTCTTGGTCATTTTCTTCAAAATGTTACTCGCATCAGCGTCTTTTGAATGGTATATTTGCATTTTTATTTCTTTAAACGTATTAAAAGTAAGTTTAAACATTTTCTACACATTCATATTTTTATATTAAGCATCATTTTGCCCCCCCCCCCCCCGAAAAAACCGAAATTTGAGTCGTTTTAAGGACACGTGCTAAAATTTAATCACGATATTAAATTAATGAAAACTCTCAGAACGCCGAATTTGCTGACTTTTTCATCACTTTAATGAACATTAACAATAATAATTAAGAAATTTAAATTACATTTTCACTATAAAACACTTTAAAATCTTTAAGTGGCTTATAAAGTTTTAATTCAGATCGCAAAATCGGAATTTTACACATATCCGTCCTGTTTTTGACGTGATTCCTGTAAAAAGCCTACATCGGGCCAATTAAGCCTATCATGCCTTATAAGGGCGCACACCACCAATAGCGCGTCCCATTGAAATACACGTGAAAACACGTCTCTTCTTTGCCCGATTTTAGACCTTTTCGGCAACAAAGTGAACATAAATATACCACCAATCGATTGCAAATCGATGAAAATTTAACATATGTTTCAATGTACGGGTAGTCTTCCGATTAGATTTCATGATATGGGCGTTTAAACAGCACCATGACCATTTTCGACCGTTTTTACCCTGAAAACCCGTTTCTGGTCATTTTCTCAATCCGAGGGCCTACTTTTTTCAAACATTGGATTATGCAACTTTTATGGGATCCAAGTTCGTTTATAGGTCTCAAACTTTTATTTAAGCTATAACATGCTCTTTTTCCTTACAAGTCCACAGAAAGGCCCAAAATACCTCAAAAAGATTTCGTTTTTACGGAACTCATCCACATTACATCGTGCGCGGAGTGATTTAGAGGTGTGCGCCCTTATAATGCACATTTGTAAAGTCGGTTCTTTTCATTATAGATTTGAAAACTTTATTACATTTTGGATTAAATTGTCAAATTTTATTGCTCTAGGATAAATAGATTTGGAAAAAAATATGTTTGAAGTTATGTGTCCAATGCAGAAAATATACAGTTTTTATGATTTTGAACATTCTAGCAGTCTTGGTCATTTTCTTCAAAAATGTTACTCGCATCAGCGTCTTTTGAATGGTATATTTGCATTTTTATTTCTTTAAACGTATTAAAGTAAGTTTAAACATTTTCTACACATTCATATTTTTATATTAAGCATCATTTTGCCCCCCGAAAAAACCGAAATTTGAGTCGTTTTAAGGACACGTGCTAAAATTTAATCACGATATTAAATTAATGAAAACTCTCAGAACGCCGAATTTGCTGACTTTTTCATCACTTTAATGAACATTAACAATAATAATTAAGAAATTTAAATTACATTTTCACTATAAAACACTTTAAAATCTTTAAGTGGCTTATAAAGTTTTAATTCAGATCGCAAAATCGGAATTTTACACATATCCGTCCTGTTTTTGACGTGATTCCTGTAAAAAGCCTACATCGGGCCAATTAAGCCTATCATGCCTTATAAGGGCGCACACCACCAATAGCGCGTCCCATTGAAATACACGTGAAAACACGTCTCTTCTTTGCCCGATTTTAGACCTTTTCGGCAACAAAGTGAACATAAATATACCACCAATCGATTGCAAATCGATGAAAATTTAACATATGTTTCAATGTACGGGTAGTCTTCCGATTAGATTTCATGATATGGGCGTTTAAACAGCACCATGACCATTTTCGACCCGTTTTTACCCTGAAAACCCGTTTCTGGTCATTTTCTCAATCCGAGGGCCTACTTTTTTCAAACATTGGATTATGCAACTTTTATGGGATCCAAGTTCGTTTATAGGTCTCAAACTTTTATTTAAGCTATAACATGCTTCTCTTTTTCCTTACAAGTCCACAGAAAGGCCCAAAATACCTCAAAAAGATTTCGTTTTTACGGAACTCATCCACATTACATCGTGCGCGGAGTGATTTAGAGGTGTGCGCCCTTATAATGCACATTTGTAAAGTCGGTTCTTTTCATTATAGATTTGAAAACTTTATTACATTTTGGATTAAATTGTCAAATTTTATTGCTCTAGGATAAATAGATTTAGAAAAAAATATGTTTGAAGTTATGTGTCCAATGCAGAAAATATACAGTTTTTATGATTTTGAACATTCTAGCAGTCTTGGTCATTTTCTTCAAAAATGTTACTCGCATCAGCGTCTTTTGAATGGTATATTTGCATTTTTATTTCTTTAAACGTATTAAAAGTAAGTTTAAACATTTTCTACACATTCATATTTTTATATTAAGCATCATTTTGCCCCCCCGAAAAAAACCGAAATTTGAGTCGTTTTAAGGACACGTGCTAAAATTTAATCACGATATTAAATTAATGAAAACTCTCAGAACGCCGAATTTGCTGACTTTTTCATCACTTTAATGAACATTAACAATAATAATTAAGAAATTTAAATTACATTTTCACTATAAAACACTTTAAAATCTTTAAGTGGCTTATAAAGTTTTAATTCAGATCGCAAAATCGGAATTTTACACATATCCGTCCTGTTTTTGACGTGATTCCTGTAAAAAGCCTACATCGGGCCAATTAAGCCTATCATGCCTTATAAGGGCGCACACCACCAATAGCGCGTCCCATTGAAATACACGTGAAAACACGTCTCTTCTTTGCCCGATTTTAGACCTTTTCGGCAACAAAGTGAACATAAATATACCACCAATCGATTGCAAATCGATGAAAATTTAACATATGTTTCAATGTACGGGTAGTCTTCCGATTAGATTTCATGATATGGGCGTTTAAACAGCACCATGACCATTTTCGACCCGTTTTTACCCTGAAAACCCGTTTCTGGTCATTTTCTCAATCCGAGGGCCTACTTTTTTCAAACATTGGATTATGCAACTTTTATGGGATCCAAGTTCGTTTATAGGTCTCAAACTTTTATTTAAGCTATAACATGCTTCTTTTTCCTTACAAGTCCACAGAAAGGCCCAAAATACCTCAAAAAGATTTCGTTTTTACCGGAACTCATCCACATTACATCGTGCGCGGAGTGATTTAGAGGTGTGCGCCCTTATAATGCACATTTGTAAAGTCGGTTCTTTTCATTATAGATTTGAAAACTTTATTACATTTTGGATTAAATTGTGTCAAATTTTATTGCTCTAGGATAAATAGATTTGGAAAAAATATGTTTGAAGTTATGTGTCCAATGCAGAAAATATACAGTTTTTATGATTTTGAACATTCTAGCAGTCTTGGTCATTTTCTTCAAAAATGTTACTCGCATCAGCGTCTTTTGAATGGTATATTTGCATTTTTATTTCTTTAAACGTATTAAAAGTAAGTTTAAACATTTTCTACACATTCATATTTTTATATTAAGCATCATTTTGCCCCCCGAAAAAACCGAAATTTGAGTCGTTTTAAGGACACGTGCTAAAATTTAATCACGATATTAAATTAATGAAAACTCTCAGAACGCCGAATTTGCTGACTTTTTCATCACTTTAATGAACATTAACAATAATAATTAAGAAATTTAAATTACATTTTCACTATAAAACACTTTAAAATCTTTAAGTGGCTTATAAAGTTTTAATTCAGATCGCAAAATCGGAATTTTACACATATCCGTCCTGTTTTTGACGTGATTCCTGTAAAAAGCCTACATCGGGCCAATTAAGCCTATCATGCCTTATAAGGGCGCACACCACCAATAGCGCGTCCCATTGAAATACACGTGAAAACACGTCTCTTCTTTGCCCGATTTTAGACCTTTTCGGCAACAAAGTGAACATAAATATACCACCAATCGATTGCAAATCGATGAAAATTTAACATATGTTTCAATGTACGGGTAGTCTTCCGATTAGATTTCATGATATGGGCGTTTAAACAGCACCATGACCATTTTCGACCCGTTTTTACCCTGAAAACCCGTTTCTGGTCATTTTCTCAATCCGAGGGCCTACTTTTTTCAAACATTGGATTATGCAACTTTTATGGGATCCAAGTTCGTTTATAGGTCTCAAACTTTTATTTAAGCTATAACATGCTTCTCTTTTTCCTTACAAGTCCACAGAAAGGCCCAAAATACCTCAAAAAGATTTCGTTTTACGGAACTCATCCACATTACATCGTGCGCGGAGTGATTTAGAGGTGTGCGCCCTTATAATGCACATTTGTAAAGTCGGTTCTTTTCATTATAGATTTGAAAACTTTATTACATTTTGGATTAAATTGTCAAATTTTATTGCTCTAGGATAAATAGAAAAAAAAAAAATATGTTTGAAGTTATGTGTCCAATGCAGAAAATATACAGTTTTTATGATTTTGAACATTCTAGCAGTCTTGGTCATTTTCTTCAAAAATGTTACTCGCATCAGCGTCTTTTGAATGGTATATTTGCATTTTTATTTCTTTAAACGTATTAAAAGTAAGTTTAAACATTTTCTACACATTCATATTTTTATATTAAGCATCATTTTGCCCCCCCCCCGAAAAAACCGAAATTTGAGTCGTTTTAAGGACACGTGCTAAAATTTAATCACGATATTAAATTAATGAAAACTCTCAGAACGCCGAATTTGCTGACTTTTTCATCACTTTAATGAACATTAACAATAATAATTAAGAAATTTAAATTACATTTTCACTATAAAACACTTTAAAATCTTTAAGTGGCTTATAAAGTTTTAATTCAGATCGCAAAATCGGAATTTTACACATATCCGTCCTGTTTTTGACGTGATTCCTGTAAAAAGCCTACATCGGGCCAATTAAGCCTATCATGCCTTATAAGGGCGCACACCACCAATAGCGCGTCCCATTGAAATACACGTGAAAACACGTCTCTTCTTTGCCCGATTTTAGACCTTTTCGGCAACAAAGTGAACATAAATATACCACCAATCGATTGCAAATCGATGAAAATTTAACATATGTTTCAATGTACGGGTAGTCTTCCGATTAGATTTCATGATATGGGCGTTTAAACAGCACCATGACCATTTTCGACCCGTTTTTACCCTGAAAACCCGTTTCTGGTCATTTTCTCAATCCGAGGGCCTACTTTTTTCAAACATTGGATTATGCAACTTTTATGGGATCCAAGTTCGTTTATAGGTCTCAAACTTTTATTTAAGCTATAACATGCTTCTCTTTTTCCTTACAAGTCCACAGAAAGGCCCAAAATACCTCAAAAAGATTTCGTTTTTACGGAACTCATCCACATTACATCGTGCGCGGAGTGATTTAGAGGTGTGCGCCCTTATAATGCACATTTGTAAAGTCGGTTCTTTTCATTATAGATTTGAAAACTTTATTACATTTTGGATTAAATTGTCAAATTTTATTGCTCTAGGATAAATAGATTTGGAAAAAAATATGTTTGAAGTTATGTGTCCAATGCAGAAAATATACAGTTTTTATGATTTTGAACATTCTAGCAGTCTTGGTCATTTTCTTCAAAAATGTTACTCGCATCAGCGTCTTTTGAATGGTATATTTGCATTTTTATTTCTTTAAACGTATTAAAAGTAAGTTTAAACATTTTCTACACATTCATATTTTTATATTAAGCATCATTTTGCCCCCGAAAAAACCGAAATTTGAGTCGTTTTAAGGACACGTGCTAAAATTTAATCACGATATTAAATTAATGAAAACTCTCAGAACGCCGAATTTGCTGACTTTTTCATCACTTTAATGAACATTAACAATAATAATTAAGAAATTTAAATTACATTTTCACTATAAAACACTTTAAAATCTTTAAGTGGCTTATAAAGTTTTAATTCAGATCGCAAAATCGGAATTTTACACATATCCGTCCTGTTTTTGACGTGATTCCTGTAAAAAGCCTACATCGGGCCAATTAAGCCTATCATGCCTTATAAGGGCGCACACCACCAATAGCGCGTCCCATTGAAATACACGTGAAAACACGTCTCTTCTTTGCCCGATTTTAGACCTTTTCGGCAACAAAGTGAAATATAATATACCACCAATCGATTGCAAATCGATGAAAATTTAACATATGTTTCAATGTACGGGTAGTCTTCCGATTAGATTTCATGATATGGGCGTTTAAACAGCACCATGACCATTTTCGACCCGTTTTTACCCTGAAAACCCGTTTCTGGTCATTTTCTCAATCCGAGGGCCTACTTTTTTCAAACATTGGATTATGCAACTTTTATGGGATCCAAGTTCGTTTATAGGTCTCAAACTTTTATTTAAGCTATAACATGCTTCTCTTTTTCCTTACAAGTCCACAGAAAGGCCCAAAATACCTCAAAAAAGATTTCGTTCTTACCGGCACTCATCCACATTACATCGTGCGCGGAGTGATTTAGAGGTGTGCGCCCTTATAATGCACATTTGTAAAGTCGGTTCTTTTCATTATAGATTTGAAAACTTTATTACATTTTGGATTAAATTGTCAAATTTTATTGCTCTAGGATAAATAGATTTGGAAAAAAATATGTTTGAAGTTATGTGTCCAATGCAGAAAATATACAGTTTTTATGATTTTGAACATTCTAGCAGTCTTGGTCATTTTCTTCAAAAATGTTACTCGCATCAGCGTCTTTTGAATGGTATATTTGCATTTTTATTTCTTTAAACGTATTAAAAGTAAGTTTAAACATTTTACACATTCATATTTTTATATTAAGCATCATTTTGACCCCCCCCCCCCGAAAAAACCGAAATTTGAGTCGTTTTAAGGACACGTGCTAAAATTTAATCACGATATTAAATTAATGAAAACTCTCAGAACGCCGAATTTGCTGACTTTTTCATCACTTTAATGAACATTAACAATAATAATTAAGAAATTTAAATTACATTTTCACTATAAAACACTTTAAAATCTTTAAGTGGCTTATAAAGTTTTAATTCAGATCGCAAAATCGGAATTTTACACATATCCGTCCTGTTTTTGACGTGATTCCTGTAAAAAGCCTACATCGGGCCAATTAAGCCTATCATGCCTTATAAGGGCGCACACCACCAATAGCGCGTCCCATTGAAATACACGTGAAAACACGTCTCTTCTTTGCCCGATTTTAGACCTTTTCGGCAACAAAGTGAACATAAATATACCACCAATCGATTGCAAATCGATGAAAATTTAACATATGTTTCAATGTACGGGTAGTCTTCCGATTAGATTTCATGATATGGGCGTTTAAACAGCACCATGACCATTTTCGACCCGTTTTTACCCTGAAAACCCGTTTCTGGTCATTTTCTCAATCCGAGGGCCTACTTTTTTCAAACATTGGATTATGCAACTTTTATGGGATCCAAGTTCGTTTATAGGTCTCAAACTTTTATTTAAGCTATAACATGCTTCTCTTTTTCCTTACAAGTCCACAGAAAGGCCCAAAATACCTCAAAAAGATTTCGTTTTTACGGAACTCATCCACATTACATCGTGCGCGGAGTGATTTAGAGGTGTGCGCCCTTATAATGCACATTTGTAAAGTCGGTTCTTTTCATTATAGATTTGAAAACTTTATTACATTTTGGATTAAATTGTCAAATTTTATTGCTCTAGGATAAATAGAATAAAAAAAAAATATGTTTGAAGTTATGTGTCCAATGCAGAAAATATACAGTTTTTATGATTTTGAACATTCTAGCAGTCTTGGTCATTTTCTTAAAAAATGTTACTCGCATCAGCGTCTTTTGAATGGTATATTTGCATTTTTATTTCTTTAAACGTATTAAAAGTAAGTTTAAACATTTTCTACACATTCATATTTTTATATTAAGCATCATTTTGCCCCCGAAAAAACCGAAATTTGAGTCGTTTTAAGGACACGTGCTAAAATTTAATCACGATATTAAATTAATGAAAACTCTCAGAACGCCGAATTTGCTGACTTTTTCATCACTTTAATGAACATTAACAATAATAATTAAGAAATTTAAATTACATTTTCACTATAAAACACTTTAAAATCTTTAAGTGGCTTATAAAGTTTTAATTCAGATCGCAAAATCGGAATTTTACACATATCCGTCCTGTTTTTGACGTGATTCCTGTAAAAAGCCTACATCGGGCCAATTAAGCCTATCATGCCTTATAAGGGCGCACACCACCAATAGCGCGTCCCATTGAAATACACGTGAAAACACGTCTCTTCTTTGCCCGATTTTAGACCTTTTCGGCAACAAAGTGAACATAAATATACCACCAATCGATTGCAAATCGATGAAAATTTAACATATGTTTCAATGTACGGGTAGTCTTCCGATTAGATTTCATGATATGGGCGTTTAAACAGCACCATGACCATTTTCGACCCGTTTTTACCCTGAAAACCCGTTTCTGGTCATTTTCTCAATCCGAGGGCCTACTTTTTTCAAACATTGGATTATGCAACTTTTATGGGATCCAAGTTCGTTTATAGGTCTCAAACTTTTATTTAAGCTATAACATGCTTCTCTTTTTCCTTACAAGTCCACAGAAAGGCCCAAAATACCTCAAAAAGATTTCGTTTTTACGGAACTCATCCACATTACATCGTGCGCGGAGTGATTTAGAGGTGTGCGCCCTTATAATGCACATTTGTAAAGTCGGTTCTTTTCATTATAGATTTGAAAACTTTATTACATTTTGGATTAAATTGTCAAATTTTATTGCTCTAGGATAAAATAAAAAAAAAAAAAATATGTTTGAAGTTATGTGTCCAATGCAGAAAATATACAGTTTTTATGATTTTGAACATTCTAGCAGTCTTGGTCATTTTCTTCAAAAATGTTACTCGCATCAGCGTCTTTTGAATGGTATATTTGCATTTTTATTTCTTTAAACGTATTAAAAGTAAGTTTAAACATTTTCTACACATTCATATTTTTATATTAAGCATCATTTTGCCCCCCGAAAAAACCGAAATTTGAGTCGTTTTAAGGACACGTGCTAAAATTTAATCACGATATTAAATTAATGAAAACTCTCAGAACGCCGAATTTGCTGACTTTTTCATCACTTTAATGAACATTAACAATAATAATTAAGAAATTTAAATTACATTTTCACTATAAAACACTTTAAAATCTTTAAGTGGCTTATAAAGTTTTAATTCAGATCGCAAAATCGGAATTTTACACATATCCGTCCTGTTTTTGACGTGATTCCTGTAAAAAGCCTACATCGGGCCAATTAAGCCTATCATGCCTTATAAGGGCGCACACCACCAATAGCGCGTCCCATTGAAATACACGTGAAAACACGTCTCTTCTTTGCCCGATTTTAGACCTTTTCGGCAACAAAGTGAACATAAATATACCACCAATCGATTGCAAATCGATGAAAATTTAACATATGTTTCAATGTACGGGTAGTCTTCCGATTAGATTTCATGATATGGGCGTTTAAACAGCACCATGACCATTTTCGACCCGTTTTTACCCTGAAAACCCGTTTCTGGTCATTTTCTCAATCCGAGGGCCTACTTTTTTCAAACATTGGATTATGCAACTTTTATGGGATCCAAGTTCGTTTATAGGTCTCAAACTTTTATTTAAGCTATAACATGCTTCTCTTTTTCCTTACAAGTCCACAGAAAGGCCCAAAATACCTCAAAAAGATTTCGTTTTTACGGAACTCATCCACATTACATCGTGCGCGGAGTGATTTAGAGGTGTGCGCCCTTATAATGCACATTTGTAAAGTCGGTTCTTTTCATTATAGATTTGAAAACTTTATTACATTTTGGATTAAATTGTCAAATTTTATTGCTCTAGGATAAATAAAAAAAAAAAAAATATGTTTGAAGTTATGTGTCCAATGCAGAAAATATACAGTTTTTATGATTTTGAACATTCTAGCAGTCTTGGTAAAAAAAAAAAAAAATGTTACTCGCATCAGCGTCTTTTGAATGGTATATTTGCATTTTTATTTCTTTAAACGTATTAAAAGTAAGTTTAAACATTTTCTACACATTCATATTTTTATATTAAGCATCATTTTGCCCCCCGAAAAAACCGAAATTTGAGTCGTTTTAAGGACACGTGCTAAAATTTAATCACGATATTAAATTAATGAAAACTCTCAGAACGCCGAATTTGCTGACTTTTTCATCACTTTAATGAACATTAACAATAATAATTAAGAAATTTAAATTACATTTTCACTATAAAACACTTTAAAATCTTTAAGTGGCTTATAAAGTTTTAATTCAGATCGCAAAATCGGAATTTTACACATATCCGTCCTGTTTTTGACGTGATTCCTGTAAAAAGCCTACATCGGGCCAATTAAGCCTATCATGCCTTATAAGGGCGCACACCACCAATAGCGCGTCCCATTGAAATACACGTGAAAACACGTCTCTTCTTTGCCCGATTTTAGACCTTTTCGGCAACAAAGTGAACATAAATATACCACCAATCGATTGCAAATCGATGAAAATTTAACATATGTTTCAATGTACGGGTAGTCTTCCGATTAGATTTCATGATATGGGCGTTTAAACAGCACCATGACCATTTTCGGCCCGTTTTTACCCTGAAAACCCGTTTCTGGTCATTTTCTCAATCCGAGGGCCTACTTTTTTCAAACATTGGATTATGCAACTTTTATGGGATCCAAGTTCGTTTATAGGTCTCAAACTTTTATTTAAGCTATAACATGCTTCTCTTTTTCCTTACAAGTCCACAGAAAGGCCCAAAATACCTCAAAAAGATTTCGTTTTTACGGAACTCATCCACATTACATCGTGCGCGGAGTGATTTAGAGGTGTGCGCCCTTATAATGCACATTTGTAAAGTCGGTTCTTTTCATTATAGATTTGAAAACTTTATTACATTTTGGATTAAATTGTCAAATTTTATTGCTCTAGGATAAATAGATTTGGAAAAAAATATGTTTGAAGTTATGTGTCCAATGCAGAAAATATACAGTTTTTATGATTTTGAACATTCTAGCAGTCTTGGTCATTTTCTTCAAAATGTTACTCGCATCAGCGTCTTTTGAATGGTATATTTGCATTTTTATTTCTTTAAACGTATTAAAAGTAAGTTTAAACATTTTCTACACATTCATATTTTTATATTAAGCATCATTTTGCCCCCCCCCCCCCGAAAAAACCGAAATTTGAGTCGTTTTAAGGACACGTGCTAAAATTTAATCACGATATTAAATTAATGAAAACTCTCAGAACGCCGAATTTGCTGACTTTTTCATCACTTTAATGAACATTAACAATAATAATTAAGAAATTTAAATTACATTTTCACTATAAAACACTTTAAAATCTTTAAGTGGCTTATAAAGTTTTAATTCAGATCGCAAAATCGGAATTTTACACATATCCGTCCTGTTTTTGACGTGATTCCTGTAAAAAGCCTACATCGGGCCAATTAAGCCTATCATGCCTTATAAGGGCGCACACCACCAATAGCGCGTCCCATTGAAATACACGTGAAAACACGTCTCTTCTTTGCCCGATTTTAGACCTTTTCGGCAACAAAGTGAACATAAATATACCACCAATCGATTGCAAATCGATGAAAATTTAACATATGTTTCAATGTACGGGTAGTCTTCCGATTAGATTTCATGATATGGGCGTTTAAACAGCACCATGACCGTTTTCGCCCCCGTTTTTACCCTGAAAACCCGTTTCTGGTCATTTTCTCAATCCGAGGGCCTACTTTTTTCAAACATTGGATTATGCAACTTTTATGGGATCCAAGTTCGTTTATAGGTCTCAAACTTTTATTTAAGCTATAACATGCTTCTCTTTTTCCTTACAAGTCCACAGAAAGGCCCAAAATACCTCAAAAAGATTTCGTTTTTACGGAACTCATCCACATTACATCGTGCGCGGAGTGATTTAGAGGTGTGCGCCCTTATAATGCACATTTGTAAAGTCGGTTCTTTTCATTATAGATTTGAAAACTTTATTACATTTTGGATTAAATTGTCAAATTTTATTGCTCTAGGATAAATAGATTTGGAAAAAAATATGTTTGAAGTTATGTGTCCAATGCAGAAAATATACAGTTTTTATGATTTTGAACATTCTAGCAGTCTTGGTCATTTTCTTCAAAAATGTTACTCGCATCAGCGTCTTTTGAATGGTATATTTGCATTTTTATTTCTTTAAACGTATTAAAAGTAAGTTTAAACATTTTCTACACATTCATATTTTTTTTATATTAAGCATCATTTTGCCCCCCCCCCCCCGAAAAAACCGAAATTTGAGTCGTTTTAAGGACACGTGCTAAAATTTAATCACGATATTAAATTAATGAAAACTCTCAGAACGCCGAATTTGCTGACTTTTTCATCACTTTAATGAACATTAACAATAATAATTAAGAAATTTAAATTACATTTTCACTATAAAACACTTTAAAATCTTTAAGTGGCTTATAAAGTTTTAATTCAGATCGCAAAATCGGAATTTTACACATATCCGTCCTGTTTTTGACGTGATTCCTGTAAAAAGCCTACATCGGGCCAATTAAGCCTATCATGCCTTATAAGGGCGCACACCACCAATAGCGCGTCCCATTGAAATACACGTGAAAACACGTCTCTTCTTTGCCCGATTTTAGACCTTTTCGGCAACAAAGTGAACATAAATATACCACCAATCGATTGCAAATCGATGAAAATTTAACATATGTTTCAATGTACGGGTAGTCTTCCGATTAGATTTCATGATATGGGCGTTTAAACAGCACCATGACCATTTTCGACCCGTTTTTACCCTGAAAACCCGTTTCTGGTCATTTTCTCAATCCGAGGGCCTACTTTTTTCAAACATTGGATTATGCAACTTTTATGGGATCCAAGTTCGTTTATAGGTCTCAAACTTTTATTTAAGCTATAACATGCTTCTCTTTTTCCTTACAAGTCCACAGAAAGGCCCAAAATACCTCAAAAAGATTTCGTTTTACGGAACTCATCCACATTACATCGTGCGCGGAGTGATTTAGAGGTGTGCGCCCTTATAATGCACATTTGTAAAGTCGGTTCTTTTCATTATAGATTTGAAAACTTTATTACATTTTGGATTAAATTGTCAAATTTTATTGCTCTAGGATAAATAGATTTGGAAAAAAATATGTTTGAAGTTATGTGTCCAATGCAGAAAATATACAGTTTTTATGATTTTGAACATTCTAGCAGTCTTGGTCATTTTCTTCAAAAATGTTACTCGCATCAGCGTCTTTTGAATGGTATATTTGCATTTTTATTTCTTTAAACGTATTAAAAGTAAGTTTAAACATTTTCTACACATTCATATTTTTATATTAAGCATTTTTTTGCCCCCCCCCCCCCGAAAAAACCGAAATTTGAGTCGTTTTAAGGACACGTGCTAAAATTTAATCACGATATTAAATTAATGAAAACTCTCAGAACGCCGAATTTGCTGACTTTTTCATCACTTTAATGAACATTAACAATAATAATTAAGAAATTTAAATTACATTTTCACTATAAAACACTTTAAAATCTTTAAGTGGCTTATAAAGTTTTAATTCAGATCGCAAAATCGGAATTTTACACATATCCGTCCTGTTTTTGACGTGATTCCTGTAAAAAGCCTACATCGGGCCAATTAAGCCTATCATGCCTTATAAGGGCGCACACCACCAATAGCGCGTCCCATTGAAATACACGTGAAAACACGTCTCTTCTTTGCCCGATTTTAGACCTTTTCGGCAACAAAGTGAACATAAATATACCACCAATCGATTGCAAATCGATGAAAATTTAACATATGTTTCAATGTACGGGTAGTCTTCCGATTAGATTTCATGATATGGGCGTTTAAACAGCACCATGACCATTTTCGACCCGTTTTTACCCTGAAAACCCGTTTCTGGTCATTTTCTCAATCCGAGGGCCTACTTTTTTCAAACATTGGATTATGCAACTTTTATGGGATCCAAGTTCGTTTATAGGTCTCAAACTTTTATTTAAGCTATAACATGCTTCTCTTTTTCCTTACAAGTCCACAGAAAGGCCCAAAATACCTCAAAAAGATTTCGTTTTACCGGAACTCATCCACATTACATCGTGCGCGGAGTGATTTAGAGGTGTGCGCCCTTATAATGCACATTTGTAAAGTCGGTTCTTTTCATTATAGATTTGAAAACTTTATTACATTTTGGATTAAATTGTCAAATTTTATTGCTCTAGGATAAATAGATTTGGAAAAAAATATGTTTGAAGTTATGTGTCCAATGCAGAAAATATACAGTTTTTATGATTTTGAACATTCTAGCAGTCTTGGTCATTTTCTTCAAAAATGTTACTCGCATCAGCGTCTTTTGAATGGTATATTTGCATTTTTATTTCTTTAAACGTATTAAAAGTAAGTTTAAACATTTTCTACACATTCATATTTTTATATTAAGCATCATTTTGCCCCCCGAAAAAACCGAAATTTGAGTCGTTTTAAGGACACGTGCTAAAATTTAATCACGATATTAAATTAATGAAAACTCTCAGAACGCCGAATTTGCTGACTTTTTCATCACTTTAATGAACATTAACAATAATAATTAAGAAATTTAAATTACATTTTCACTATAAAACACTTTAAAATCTTTAAGTGGCTTATAAAGTTTTAATTCAGATCGCAAAATCGGAATTTTACACATATCCGTCCTGTTTTTGACGTGATTCCTGTAAAAAGCCTACATCGGGCCAATTAAGCCTATCATGCCTTATAAGGGCGCACACCACCAATAGCGCGTCCCATTGAAATACACGTGAAAACACGTCTCTTCTTTGCCCGATTTTAGACCTTTTCGGCAACAAAGTGAACATAAATATACCACCAATCGATTGCAAATCGATGAAAATTTAACATATGTTTCAATGTACGGGTAGTCTTCCGATTAGATTTCATGATATGGGCGTTTAAACAGCACCATGACCATTTTCGACCCGTTTTTACCCTGAAAACCCGTTTCTGGTCATTTTCTCAATCCGAGGGCCTACTTTTTTCAAACATTGGATTATGCAACTTTTATGGGATCCAAGTTCGTTTATAGGTCTCAAACTTTTATTTAAGCTATAACATGCTTCTCTTTTTCCTTACAAGTCCACAGAAAGGCCCAAAATACAAAAAAAAAGATTTCGTTTTTACCGGAACTCATCCACATTACATCGTGCGCGGAGTGATTTAGAGGTGTGCGCCCTTATAATGCACATTTGTAAAGTCGGTTCTTTTCATTATAGATTTGAAAACTTTATTACATTTTGGATTAAATTGTCAAATTTTATTGCTCTAGGATAAATAAAAAAAAAAAAAATATGTTTGAAGTTATGTGTCCAATGCAGAAAATATACAGTTTTTATGATTTTGAACATTCTAGCAGTCTTGGTCATTTTCTTCAAAATGTTACTCGCATCAGCGTCTTTTGAATGGTATATTTGCATTTTTATTTCTTTAAACGTATTAAAAGTAAGTTTAAACATTTTCTACACATTCATATTTTTATATTAAGCATCATTTTGCCCCCCGAAAAAACCGAAATTTGAGTCGTTTTAAGGACACGTGCTAAAATTTAATCACGATATTAAATTAATGAAAACTCTCAGAACGCCGAATTTGCTGACTTTTTCATCACTTTAATGAACATTAACAATAATAATTAAGAAATTTAAATTACATTTTCACTATAAAACACTTTAAAATCTTTAAGTGGCTTATAAAGTTTTAATTCAGATCGCAAAATCGGAATTTTACACATATCCGTCCTGTTTTTGACGTGATTCCTGTAAAAAGCCTACATCGGGCCAATTAAGCCTATCATGCCTTATAAGGGCGCACACCACCAATAGCGCGTCCCATTGAAATACACGTGAAAACACGTCTCTTCTTTGCCCGATTTTAGACCTTTTCGGCAACAAAGTGAACATAAATATACCACCAATCGATTGCAAATCGATGAAAATTTAACATATGTTTCAATGTACGGGTAGTCTTCCGATTAGATTTCATGATATGGGCGTTTAAACAGCACCATGACCATTTTCGACCCGTTTTTACCCTGAAAACCCGTTTCTGGTCATTTTCTCAATCCGAGGGCCTACTTTTTTCAAACATTGGATTATGCAACTTTTATGGGATCCAAGTTCGTTTATAGGTCTCAAACTTTTATTTAAGCTATAACATGCTTCTCTTTTTCCTTACAAGTCCACAGAAAGGCCCAAAATACCTCAAAAAGATTTCGTTTTTACCGGAACTCATCCACATTACATCGTGCGCGGAGTGATTTAGAGGTGTGCGCCCTTATAATGCACATTTGTAAAGTCGGTTCTTTTCATTATAGATTTGAAAACTTTATTACATTTTGGATTAAATTGTCAAATTTTATTGCTCTAGGATAAATAGATTTGGAAAAAAATATGTTTGAAGTTATGTGTCCAATGCAGAAAATATACAGTTTTTATGATTTTGAACATTCTAGCAGTCTTGGTCATTTTCTAAAAAAATGTTACTCGCATCAGCGTCTTTTGAATGGTATATTTGCATTTTTATTTCTTTAAACGTATTAAAAGTAAGTTTAAACATTTTCTACACATTCATATTTTTATATTAAGCATCATTTTGCCCCCGAAAAAACCGAAATTTGAGTCGTTTTAAGGACACGTGCTAAAATTTAATCACGATATTAAATTAATGAAAACTCTCAGAACGCCGAATTTGCTGACTTTTTCATCACTTTAATGAACATTAACAATAATAATTAAGAAATTTAAATTACATTTTCACTATAAAACACTTTAAAATCTTTAAGTGGCTTATAAAGTTTTAATTCAGATCGCAAAATCGGAATTTTACACATATCCGTCCTGTTTTTGACGTGATTCCTGTAAAAAGCCTACATCGGGCCAATTAAGCCTATCATGCCTTATAAGGGCGCACACCACCAATAGCGCGTCCCATTGAAATACACGTGAAAACACGTCTCTTCTTTGCCCGATTTTAGACCTTTTCGGCAACAAAGTGAACATAAATATACCACCAATCGATTGCAAATCGATGAAAATTTAACATATGTTTCAATGTACGGGTAGTCTTCCGATTAGATTTCATGATATGGGCGTTTAAACAGCACCATGACCATTTTCGACCCGTTTTACCCTGAAAACCCGTTTCTGGTCATTTTCTCAATCCGAGGGCCTACTTTTTTCAAACATTGGATTATGCAACTTTTATGGGATCCAAGTTCGTTTATAGGTCTCAAACTTTTATTTAAGCTATAACATGCTTCTCTTTTTCCTTACAAGTCCACAGAAAGGCCCAAAATACCTCAAAAAAGATTTCGTTTTTACCGGAACTCATCCACATTACATCGTGCGCGGAGTGATTTAGAGGTGTGCGCCCTTATATGAGCAACCTTTGACCTCTCACACAACACCTGTGACCTCGAAGCACAACCTCGAAGATGGCGAATTTCAGCAAGTTGCTGTCGAGCAAAACTTCTGCTTTTACAGTAACTACAGCTTTTGCCGTCTCATATTTGTATTGGAATACAATAAAGAAGTCCAAGAAACGTGGATCGTGAGTATAGGCTAGATTATTTTGACGTAACATGCATGATGTAACTAAATTATAAAAGGAAATTTTAAGCTTACTGAAAAAAAGGTGAAACATGCATGCATGGTGAAATTCCACCCACCCACAAGGCTCAGGGAATGCGAGACGTTTCACCCGAAACACATTCGCCCCAAAAGGTTCGCCTAATACACAATACATACCACGACCAGCAGGGCTCGAAAAAGTGGAGAATTGAGAATCTAATTCCCGAGAAATATGCTCGATCGCTGGGAAATCAGAGCTCCCAGCAAAAAATTAATAAATAAATAAGCTTACCCAAAAAATTGGGAAAAACGATAGTCATTGAACAGGCAGAACTTACAAATTATATTACCCATGCTTTCACTTTTAAACATTTTTGTTGTACCAGTAATCTATCTCAATAAAAAGTAAAAACTTTATCAAAATAGTTACGTTATTGTAGTAAATATTTTTACGGTAAAGTCCCAACATAAGGCCCTTCACAATTAATTCTTAGTTTCCTGTTTCATGGTTGAAAACCAGGGATGAGGCGACTTTTAATTATTAATTATTAATTATCTTTTATTTTCTTTTTATTTTAAAATAAGTGGTCGCAACCTACATCAAGCCATTTTGACAAGGAGCATGCATTTAATTATTTTACTTCTATATTTGATTTTATACATAAGTAATGGTACAGTTATGTTCTATGTTTATTCATCATTATAGATGATATCATCCAAGTCAGAAAGTAGCAAATGGTAGTCATTAAAAGTTATTTTTAAAGAGAAAATCCAAAATATAAATAAAATAATTAAATATTTTGCAATTCTCTACTTTGGACGCGGGCGGGAAACAGGAAACTAAGAATCAATTGTAATTGGCCTAATCATCACACATCGGCGTGCGCGCCATTCGTGTACACAGGAAGCCAGTCAGCCAGCACTAGCACATGTTTTCATCTATAAATAGTAAGTATATGCAGGAATGAAAGGTATTCTACTCATTGAACCATCACGTAGCGCTTACGCTGCCGTGCGGAGTGGGATTTGAGTCATTCCTTTATAGTACGTTAGTAGCTTACATGATAATATTTATTGTTCCCGATGCAAAACTTTGGTGCCCGTCCTTTCGTGGATTTATGTTAATGCTAAGATTGAAAACCGTGAATACCAGCTAAATTTCAGTCATGCGATTGAGTTTTGAAATATAATGTGGATGGCGCGTTAAAACAAAAATGGCACCAAATAAACCTATATACCAAGATCAAAGCAGTCAACGAAATGCGGACATTGCTGTGTGACAATCCGCCGGGATCGCCTTACGGAGCATACAAAACAATTCCACGCAGGGCAGCCAGTAAAGGATGGCATTGGCCAGAAAACCCAAAGTGTACTTCATATGTTTAAATGCGCTAAGCTTCCCGCGGGAACAGACACCAGCATGAATGCATGACTCAATTCGAGCCTAATTCGGGTTTCTGAAATTCTGGGAAATCCCCGTATATTTAGCGCCGTCACTGACCGAGGCGCCTTGCATTTAAGATAGGAAACCCCAACATATTCGCACGTGGCGTGGTGGGTCTAAGTTCAGCGCCGGTAGCCAGGGATGAACGACTGGCGCTGTGTGATGATTATGGAGGGCATTAATCTAATCATAATTAGCGAGCATCTGTCATTCATCGGATCTCTACTTCCTTCATGATCGGATCAGAAACATTTTTGCACAATGCACTTAATCGTGATCCATTTCTTAGGATATTAAAAGAGAAAGACCAAAGATACGTAAGTTTGTTGTATTTTTATTCAACCTTTGGTACATTTGTATAGTTTGTAACGTTGGATACACGTTTATATGCTGGAGTCTACTACCATTCCACTTATCACTTCTCGCACACAGTTCAGCTACAGCTGTTCTCCGCGGCAAGTCGGCAACTGAATTTAATACACCCCCGATCCCACGCAGTGACCAGTGTAGTTCGGGTGCAGTACTTGGTTTTGCCAATTTTGTAATGCCTCAACTCGCGGGAAATCTTGTAAAATCAGAATCACATTCCCGGGAAATAAACATTTTTTCGAGCCCTGACGACCAGTTCGCCCAATACATACCTAGACCTGCTTGCATGTCTTCGGTCCTATCCTTCAACATACTGACATTTACTGGGCCCTTTCGACATACTGCGGTTGATTTTGGTCCTTTTCGCAAAATAAATTTACCTTCTTCATCGGCCCATAAAATAATTTATAAACTCAATACCTACATCATCTATAATATGTACGGTACCTTTAAATCACAAGCTTTCCATAAGCTGTTGTTGAAAGTTCACTTCATTCTTCCTTTTCTTGTAAAAAGCAATTCTTTCGGAGCACTTTCTGTCCCGAAATTTGTCTAAGTAGAGACTTGTCGACGGAAGTAGGTTAAAGGTCAAATTAAATACCACGTGGTGGCGTGTTTACAAACCTGCACAGACGCAGGAAGTGCACAGAACGTTCAATAGGAGGCAAAGTTCCTGCGCTTTGTATCGTTCGATCGTGCCCATGTGATTGTGCTATATTTTGTCCGCGTGTGTGCTTCATCTTTCAGATGATGATGGACTTTGCCAGTTGGTGAATGGTTTGTATTATTTTCTCATCTATGATTGACGTCATGTTACAAGAAGCGACCGTTATAAAATGTGAACGCTGAACAGCATGTTAAACAGCACATAAACAGAGGTATCAAAATTCGAAAAACGTGGAAAAAACCCATAAAAATATACCATTTTAAACAATCATATCAAGACAACCATATGCGGATAATTTGTCTGAGTTTCTGCAGATCACATATTGGACTACATTAGCGTATTTTTATTTATGTGCTTTAGAGAAAGAAGAAAGTTTTTGGCAATCGAGAAATGGCCAGTATAAGCTGAAGCTAGCTTATTTGCGAAACGAACTTAAATATGGCGACCTGTAACTCGGTATCCGATAATGTCATAATGTTAAATAAAGATACCGAGTTACAGTTACTGGAACTAAATACATACCATGACCAGTTCACCCCAATTGACTCTATGCGTGGGAAATACAACCAATACAAGATACAACAGAACAGGCTTTTCCATACAGTGAACAATAAACAAGAAATGGAATCCAATGTTAACATATATCTGCACAAGCGACTGATAGCCTATCTTTAGTATTGATACTTTCAGGCTTACAGTATGATAGCAAGAAATGGAAATCGCCCCAAAGGAAAGATTTTAATCGTGAAATTGATCGCCACATCTTATGGATTCACATTATCCTCCGGCGGAAATGTCAAACTGTCAATTACAACGTCTACTAGTGGACTGGTTTTTAAATCCACTCTCATCAAACTAATCAAAACTTTTAACTACAATTTTATCGAAAAAATCAAAAGAAGAAATACTAAATATTGCTTAGTTTCAATGATGCTTACCGATCGAGTCGCCTTGATGGTGTATTTCCAATCATTTTGCAACGTGGTTGAAAAATATTTCCAAGGCGAGTATCGCATCATTAGGCATGGCCCGGTAACCTGGATAAAATTTAACTAATCGATCGTCAATCCTAGTTCACCTGAGTGATCACGTGGTTAGCCGAGTGAAGCCGAATGAACGGTATCGGTGTCGGAACAAGGATTGTTACTTGTAAACAAATCGTTTCACCGGAACGTTTCAAGAAATTAAATTTACGATCTTTTGATAATTAGTTAGGGATCGTTTTATTTAAACCTCTGGCATGAGAGATTGAGAATGTGGGTTAAAGATAAGCCACTCTGTGTTCTCATTTTGCAACTAAAAAATATATAGGCTTCTCATAAAGCTTAAATTTGCGGGCCATTATGCTGGTCATCCATGTATTTGAAACATGGCGGATATACCAAGCACCCTCACTACATTCGGGTCTGTGAGGGTACTCGACCAGGCATAAATTGACTCACTGTGTAACGTTGCCGTAATGTGCATGCGACCAATGCCAATCAATACAAACAATCATAACAGTTCCGTCATGGAGATCATTATACATACATGTACTTGTAGGCTCAAATAGAATACGCAATTTCTCGCCGTGGAAACTCGCTTTTTAGTGCTTTTCTCGCTAATTTTCTACTGCGGAAATATAATGCTGTGCCGGGAAACAGGCCACTTCGCACCTCTTCACTTCCATTACACGCCCATTCAATTACACACACTTTCGCCCATTTTTTATACCGCTGGTATTGGGGTATAATGTGCTGCTGTTGCTGACTATGTTTCCTGATCGATTGCTTGAAGCCCGGCATGTATTATTATATTTATAGAGTAAGCAAATGGTATGCTGAGTTGCTGAGTGACAGACTGAAGATTGGTAGGCCTACTCGTAACAAACCCATAATGCATGATGATACGCCCGTGTTGCAAAATAAATATACTTTTTGATGTCACACTATATTAGCTTAGATATTTTCATTAACAATAATTAATTTAATATATGTGTATGTCTGAAATTTAGGCCTTGATTATATATTTTTTTATGTTAAAATCCTTATGTACTTTATTTTAATAAGTAGGCCTATGTTTTCAGGAACAAAGGAATTTATCTTTTTTTACAAATTATGTTAACTTCATACTTTTTATAATACTTAGTAGTGTTAAGGGTAGACTATGCCATAGTCGATTTTTGATAAATAAAAATATGTTATTTAATCATGATGAACGCATTCAGTTGAACTTAAAATTATACTGATATTTATTACATCAAAATACTAGTATAAAATGGTTATGAAAAAGTTTATATAATTATATTTGTGACAGTAAAAGTAAAGTATACATAGGCTTATATTATTGAATGCAACATATCATAATGGCATAACTATATAATGGCACTTCAATACTGAACAATTCTAATTTTAGAATCTGCCAGTTTATTACGAGTTAAAAATCGACTATGGACTTTCACTTTTAAGCAGAACTTTACCCAGGGACTTCGTTCTCTAAAACACACTGTCAATCATACTTGTGTATCAATCAAATCTAACCACAAGACTTAGCATGGTGGTACAATACGCGCTAGATGCGTACGTTCATCCACCAACTTTCGCACCAGCACAAAAGATTTATTGATCAAATATTGGTTTTCCCTCATTTTTGACTGTAACTCTACAACTGTTGTCTGTGCTGAAATAAAATTTCCAGTGCAGTAGTTAGTCCTTGCCCCTATATATCTTACTTGTCACCAATGCGCTATAATTTTTGAGAAAAATGCAAAAATAGGCACAAAATTGGGCAGGGGTGACAGTAGTACCCCCTTAAACAAGTGAAAACTAATGTTAAGATGACAAAATACATTTTGTCATCTTTTAATGATTATTATGGATTAATTTTGGGGCACATACCAACATGTAAATTACTTATCCCTAGTATGGCTACGTCATAATTTATATAATATGGCAATTGGCAAAATAAAACATATACAAAATTTTTTTTTTAAATAAAAAACTCTTGTGAGTTTTGTGTATTTTTATTTTACTTACGCAAACTCAGTTAAAATAAGTGTGAGATGTTCAAAACTTTCGAAACTTGCAGTCCTATATAAACATATTAAATCAGAGAAAATCTTCTTTGACATAATGAAACAGGAATTATCAAATGTCAAAAGTGGTCTTTTGGGGTGCTAAATCTGCTAACATTGCCGGGGCTTAGGTACCTACTTTGCATATTTTATGGTATAATTTTGAGAAAACAAGTCAAGATAACAGCCTTGAAGAAGATTGCATGTATTTAATAGATATTCTTCAAGGCTGTTATCTAGGCTTGTTTTCTCAAAATAACCTTATTTTTTAATCCATTTAAATGTAATTTCCCCTCAGAAATGGTGTCTCCTGCAGTGTAAAATGTGTAGAAACCCTCTAGCTTCCGGGGCTTTGCCCCCTCGACCCCCACCAGGGGCCCTTAAGCAAGCCCCTGGTCAGTAGTCACGAGCGCCACGCCCAGCGTCCACGAGCTCGCTCCGCTTCATAAGTGTCCCTATTTCTAGTTTTCAAAAGTTGGCAGGTATGAAAACTATTAAAAGGACTGAAAACAAATATTTGGTAAACTAAATAAACGCCAGCAGCAGCTTTGAGATATTTTGTGGGTTCCGTGTTGTGCACTGACTTTCGCGATCGCCCCCTTTTTGCACCGATTGTTAGCGGCGGATATTTGCTGCCACTTCCACAAAAACGCTGGGTATGTTATGTGTTCATGGTACCATAACCATTAACCAAGCACGCTAAAGTGCCAGAACACACCGACGGCGTACGGCCTTGAATTGACAAGTCCCCGGGCCCGTGGCTGCGTGCCTTACACACTGATGTGCGATCGATTGCTTGACAAGTCCCCGGGTACGGGTCAAATAGTAGGCCTATGCTCTCAATTTGATTAAGACCCCGACAATTACGGGCCATGTTTTGTGTTTGCCACAGAGCCATATCGGGAGGCAGTGCCGTGAAGAAAAATGCAATGATTTTGTTTGCAAAACTGGTTAATTAAGGGAAGGGGTATGAACGTTTGGACAGTATTTATTGTGGGACATTAGAACCCATCAGACATATCGAATTGCATTCTGAATACGAAGAATGTCCTTTTGATATCAAATAATTTTGATTTTTGGTCATGTGTCATATGGTGGGGCACATTTGCGTTACAAACACTGATTTTGATCATTTGTCTTTATTTTCACTTAAATTGATACATGTCTAAAACTATACATCTCACACCAACAAAACTATACATTTTTGGATAGCTTATGTTCCAAGGAATCCAACAATGCAAAATTGATGTTGGTATACAGGGTGTGTAAGAAAATATATAGGGTGATATCATGAAAAAAAATAATTTTACTAGAAAATTGATAATTTATTGCATTTGCTACTGATATGGAATACCTCTAATGTAATCTAATTTTGTGGCAGGCAACACTATGAGCTTTAATAAAATGTATACTTTTACTATGTTATGATTGGCCAAAGTGGTGATACAGGGTGTGAAAATGTACGTAATTTTACGCACCAAATGTTGATTACATTTTTGAAAATATTTTCTTTAGAGTGTATCCTACATTTATTTTAACTGCATATTTGGATTCCCTGGGTAAAATGCTTTCCAAAAATGTATACTTTTCCTATCTTGGGGTGTATAATTCTCAAGTAACAACAATTTAAAGCCAAAACGCACATGTATTGTGACTGAAAATCTTGGCATTTTGTGTAGTGAATAGGGAAAAATTGTGGGTCTTGTGACTTGCGGTTCTCAGTGAGTACTTGAAAACATGAAATAGATCAAACTAATAGTTGATATGAATAATGAATGAACAAGCTTTGATTTGAGATATGATTTGCATGTATAGCACAGAATTTGGCAATGATAAAATTTAAAATTAAAAAAGATATCATGTTTCCACAACATTTCTCATAGAGATATACTCCTCTACCGCTTATCCTCTACCGCTTATCCTCCAGGTTTATCCTCATTAACATTTTAATATTTTTCACTAATTAAACAAATGATAATTTCAAATTGTGAAACATATTTGAAAAGTAGAATAATCAAGCTGTATAATGAGCCCAAACTTTATGCAATTGGACAAAGAATAGCTCTGTACCAACAAGTTAAATCTGGAAGAGGAGAGAAAAATGTAACGCCTCCCACTATTTTGGGGTCCCACCATATGACACATGACCTTTTTTGAAATTCGCAATGTAATACACATTTTATGGCAAATCATTAAAAATTGATATTTTTGATATTTAACAGTACTTGAAGTAAACTTTATAAATTTGATGATTTATACTTAAAGTGTATGTAGGTGGGATTAAAAGCCGATGATCAATTGAAAATTTTGACCTTTCGTATTGAAGATGTGGATTTTTTTTCCCAAAACACCAAAAAAAATATGTCTTTTTGGGAAAAAAATCCATATCTTCAATATAAAAGGTCAAAATTTTCAATTGATTGTCTGCTTTTCCTCCCAGCTACATACACTTTAAGAATATATCATTAGATTTATAAAATTTATTTCGAGGACTGTATTATGGTCGTGCGCCATGAATTGGGGGCCAAATGTGTTACATACTAAAAAATTGAACAATTTACATGTGTTTGTACTTAAACTGATCTAATTCATAAACTGTTCATCAAAACCCTATAAAACTGTATATCACTGTCAAGCTTAGAGTACCAGGAATACACACATACAAACAATTGGTCAATATACAGGGTGCCGCAAATGTCATATAGGGTGGAAAAGTTAAATTTTGGTTCAAAAAGTGTAAAATTTTGTTCGTCTCTTATTTACTAACGTAAAAACTTTTTCTGCTAAAACCTTTTCAGATGTGCTAATAACATTATAGGCTTTCAAAAAAAGCAAACATGTAATGATGAGTTATGTTGTCTTACTGAGATACAGGGTGTTCAAAAGTCGTATATAATTTTTATGATTTTTATAACATTATCAATCAAAACTTTTTTCCTCCAGGCCCTACACAAAAACCAGTGGCATATTTGAATTCCTCATCAAATTTCCATCAAGAAAATGCTAACTTTCACAGCAGTAGGGTAACTCCTTCAAGAAATATGATAGTCAGAACATTTCGGAGCATAAATAAATACCTGGTATAGTAACGTATAGGAAAAGTCTAGAAACCATGACACAGAATGCAGCACACTTGCAACAAATTAGCTTTACTTGGAGTAAAACTAGTCACACTTCAAACTAGACAGAAATACCAAAACAATGGTACATAATCCATCTCAATACCTTGCTGGGTTATGAAGTTACAGTAAAAAAATATATTTGAGAGTCACCAAAAAACAATATTCCCTACACATGCCTCATCCGTAGGCTCCGCCACCCCTGACTTAACATCCTTTGATTGGCAATATCTCACAAAGTACAAATAGTATGAAAGTTTTACCTTCCACAATTTTAGCCAGATAAATTAGCAAGAAAATAAGACCAAAACCAGTTCAGTACCCCTATCCATTCTTGAGATCTGTGACAAAATGTTTGGGAAAAAATAAAAAAATGTAACACCGCCACCTTTTCCTATTCCCCAATTCATAGCGCATGACCTTAAATTTGAAAAATATCAAATTTTAATAATTTGTCATAAAATTTGTATTATATCGTGAATTTCAAAAAATGAAAATTATTTGATATCAGAAAGACCTGACTTCGTATTCCGAATGCAATTCGATACGTCTGAGGTGCTCTCATGTCCCACAAAAAATACTGTCGAAACGCCATAAATGCTCATTCTAGATCCCTTAAAGGGGCATTTCGTGATCCACAGCCTCATCCCCCCCCACAAATTAACAAAAAAAAGTTGAGATTTTTACACCACTGGATACCTCTGGCTACATAATGTTTATGTACCAAATATTTCTTGCAGATTAATTCGTTTAGCAAAAATATCGCTCGCCAAATTTGAATTTCGTTCTGGTGCACCAGAGCGAAATTACAACACATTGTCTATGGAGCAGTGTAATACACATAATCATGCATAACTCGCATAAATAAAATCGGAATCTTGCTGAAATTTTGGAAATAAGCTTTTTTCGTGGATATCTACTGAAAAATGTCATAAAAAGAGGATGCTAGGATCACGAAATCCTCCTTTAATACTGATTTCGGTCAAATTTTAATTTGGTTATTCTTTGCCAAATATTATTACAGTAACAACTGGCAGGAAAGATTTCTGGTCATTCTAAACTGTGATGTTCCAAAATAATCAAAGATATAAATCTTTTAAAAATTAGATATTATTCATCCTCATATATATAATGCATGTTACAACTCTCTACAATATCTTATTATATATCTTTAATTGAAATGCTATTATTTTAATTGAAATGCTTTTATTTGTTTATGTTTCAGATACATTTATATGTACATCTATTCTATAATTTTGATAATTGTAATTGAGAGTTATCATGATTCATTTTGTTTTTCTTAATTTCTGCGACTTGCCTATCAATCACGGACTAATTATGATTGATTTAAACACTACGGCACATCTTACGCTGTGGCCTAATCCTCTGCAATATGCCAAGGCGGGATGTTTTAACTCGATGATGTCAATACAAATGTAGGCCTATAATTATTGATTATCATACGCTAAAAACATCTATTTATTTTTGGTAACAATAAAGGACCACTAATTAGTATAACTTCCAAATCTGGGTGTTTGATACATGTATACCTAGATTTGTGCATCTTTAATATTTATTATTTAAATTTTATTTAAGCATGTCGTATATGTATGTAAAGGGTGTTACTGATCATAATACATGTAGTATATTCTAAAGTTATTATGTATCTATAGCCAAGTAATGTTATGTTGCATTAAAGGAGGATTTTGTGATCCTAGCATCCTCTTTTTATGATATTTTTCAGTAGATACATGTATCCACGAAAAAAGCTTATTCCCAAAATTTCATTTGATTCTGATTTTGCATTTGCGGTAATAATAAGACATTATTTTTTGTAAAACCAATTAAACCATTTTTTTTTACATCATAGCAATGCTCTCAGAAAAAAAAACAGAAATTGGAGAAAAAGAGAACAGAAACGTATTTATCTCAAATTTAGGTATGAGAGCAAGGGTGAATTAAGCGGGAGACGGGAGCCGTTTGGCCCTCAGAAACTCTGCAATGGCCCCTGGTTCCATCTCATTTGTAGTTGATCAGGGGACACAAAACTGGCCCCTGGATAGTGAACCAAAAAGTATCAAATTCAAAGCAACTAGTCCTTATTTAACCCATCCAGCATATCTTTATTTTTATTGGCCCCTTGGTAAATGGAAGTCGCCCTTGGTTTCTTTAAATCTTGGTGAACCAGGGACCATTTTTTTTGCCGAAGTGGCCCCTGGTTTAAGCTCTCTTATTTTCACCCTTGTATGAGAGGCAAACCTTCGACAGGCTGGTCAAGGAAACCTACATAAATACATGTATGTTTTCTATACTGTACTTCACTTGACCCAAATATATGATTTTTTATGGTGATAAGACAATCGCACATGGAATTTTAAAAGGATTTTGATAGCAGTTCCATTAAAAAAAGCTGCTATCATCATGAGACTAAGATCTAGAAACACCACCGAAATGCTGTTTTTGGGAATTTTGCTAGCAGAATCTTTTTGGGTGGGTGCGGCGTGCACCCTGTATTCTCTGACTATTGACCTACTTTTTCACATGCCGCAGTGTTGAGAAAATATTCGTGCCGGTTATATCCCAAACACCCACAGAGGTGATAGTTTACGGCGAGTTTTGTAATCGTTACTTGATTTTGATATGTAAGTAATACGATAAAGTCGTCATAGGCAGTAATGTGTTTGTATTTTAAAGAAATAACAAAAATAATTATTTAAGTAATAGAAATACTATTTGGAAATTGCAGCAAGATTTGCAGATGTTTTTATTTGAACAGTACCAGTTCACCAGTTTTGCTAGTTTTCCTAAT
>NW_027305744.1:0-66000 GCF_039555335.1 Amphiura filiformis | reverse complement strand
ATTAGAATTTATTTACTTTTTTCGTATTTTTGTAAAGAGTATAGGCATAACTTATTCTACCATACCCTGAAAGTTATGAAATCGTATGGAACATCGCAAGCTCTATGTTATTAGGAGTTTGTCACTGCGGACACTTGTACACTCATAGAAATGACTTGTTCGCCTTGTTGGCGCAATTCAAAAGGAGTAAGTTTGGACTCCTCAAATATAGTGTAAGAGTTTCCAAAACAAAATTCGTCTTAGTTATCCGAACTTAAAAAATGCTGAAAAAGCTCAAGAAGTTCCGGAAACTAATCAACTTTGTTGGCATTACTTAAAAGTTGATGAAGTCGTTGCGTCAACTTTTAAGTAATGCCAACTTCTGAATTCAAGTTCAGGGAACTTAGAAAATAAACAAGGTTCAAAGAACCAATTAGTTGAGTTATTGTAACTCAACATGTAAGTTGATGTAACTCGTTCATATTAAGTTACTGGTACTTATTGTTTTGAGTTATTCCAATTTGGTACTTTGTTACTTAATTCACGTAATTGGATCATTTTCTGCACAATTAGCAGTATTCTAATATTTATTTTTGTAATCAGTGCAAAATTTTGTATACTATAGCACACCTCTAGAATATTATGCTAACCTACAATCCCCGAAATATGTCTTGAAACATTAAAGCGTCTTTAGGGGAAAATAAGTCCCCCCACTCCCCCGTGCAATGTTGAAACGTGCAAATGTGTTCAGCGTGTCTCTAAAGTGTCGCAACATTGAATGATGGGGGTGGGGAAGGAAAAGTGTTAATTGATGGCCCAGCTTTCTTCTAATTCCAAATATTGAACATTTTTTATCCACATTAAAAATACACTTTTGATTTCATTCAAGATACCTAAAGCGTTTCAACGACATATTTCGGGGATTGTCTGAGGCAATCGCAAAAATTAACATCTGATTTTAATCTTTTGGCTATAACTTTAAAACTACTTGATAGAATCACTCCAAATTTTCAATGAATATTAGTTAGTGCATAAGCTATGATGTGGGTATAAAATAAAACAACTAATTGTATCAATTTTGACTATATCGCCCTGCACTACAAGCAGGTTGCACCCATCACCTGTGTATGTCTACAATCATAGATTGAATACAATAGCGCTCTTTTCAAACATACTAATCTTACAGATGTGAGTGATCAGCATGATATAGTTCAATGCATAGGTACCGCGTGAAAAAATTTCCATGACTATTTATTGATAGATAGGCTATGATGTGGGCACAAAATAAAACAACTAATCTTTTATTTAGATAGTGGTCAAATAATTCTTTTGTACTGCATCCATTTGCATATCTTCTGGAGCGTGCCTATAGAGGAGATGATTAACTAATGACCTTATGTGCAAGCACTCTATAAGTAAATAATTATGAAAACGTATGTAACTTGAACGTGGGGGTGTGTGTGGGGGAAGGGGGGTTACACGATAATCGATTATCGATTTTCCTCCACCACCCTCAACCACACAAATATACCCCCTAATCATCCTTAGCGACTGCGATTGAACATGACAGTCTGTGATCATCATTTCCGTGTTAGGTTTTAGAATTTAATTGAATATTGACAATTAATTGATTGTCGGTTATCGACTGTCTATTACCCCCCCCCCTCCCACCACCACCAACAACTCAAACACTGCTTAACAACGAAATCTACCGGCGTGGCGTCTTAAATAAAGTCTGTGATCACGAACTCATATGACAATTGCTATATTGCCCATATTCATGACATTTAAAGATGTCCGGATCTATGTGTGTCTTTATTACAATTAAAAAACAATCAATTATCATGCCATAGATAAATTAGGGTTTAAAACTTACTTTCGTGTTTCACAATGTCAATTGTCATGAATATAGAAGAAAAGTTTACTGGTTTGAATAAGTCACACACAAAAAAAAAAAAAAAAAAAGTGAAACTGTTGGGGCTCGAACCGCTAGCCTTTCGTTTCACCGTCTGAAGTACTGTCCATTACACCACGCTGTCATGTTGAAATAATTACGGGATTCCGTGATATATGGGTGCGCATTGCATTCTCGTGATTATGAAAATGGTAAATCTCGACAGACGATTTACATTTGCTAAAATCAGTCAAATGTAAATAATGTTAGAGCTAACAAAACGTAAAATAGTAAAATTAGATATAGTTTTTAACAAGCTTTCAAACAAAACACTTTACAAATAAAAGTTGACACCAAATCGGCCTAAATTATGAATTTTGTCAACGGTTTACCATTTCTAAATTAAAGAAACTCCTTGTATTAATATTCAGTATTAGATTATGGTAAACCGTCAAATCACTATGTGATTCAATGGGACGATTTACAATGGCACTTTACCATTTCACGCAAATAAAATGATCAATTTGAAAGATATCTCTGCATGAGTAGGCCTACTTCATGAGCATACTAATGCGATTTTTTTTATTTGTTCGTTTTGTTTTTTTGCTTTGGGGAGGGCGTTGATCTGAAAAAGGTGAAAAGGTCGTTTTTGACTATATTGCCCTGCACTGCAGCGTTCACGCGATACATATGCATTGAACTATATCATGCTGATCACTCACATCTGTAAGATTAGTATGTTTGAAAAGAGCGCTATTGTATTCAATCTATGATTGTAGACATACACAGGTGATGGATTGCAACCTGCTTGTAGTGCAGGGCGATATAGTCAAAATTGATACAATTAGTTGTTTTATTTTATATCCACATCATAGCTTATTCATTAACTAATATTCATTGAAAATAAAAAATAATTCTATCAAGTAGTTTTCTAAAGTTTAAAACAGATGTTATACATTGTCTGAGGCAATCGCAAAATTAACATCTGATTTTAATCCATAACTTTAAAACTACTTTATAGAATCACTCCAAATTTTCAATGAATATTAATTAGTGCATAAGCTATGATGATGGGTATAAAATAAAACAACTAATTGTATCAATTTTGACTATATCTTAGAATCACTCCAAATTTTCAATGAATATATAAGAAGTTGTGCATGTTTATGATGTGGGTATAAAATAAAACAACTCTGCACTACTACAAGCAGGTTGCACCCATCACC
Organism: Amphiura filiformis; assembly: GCF_039555335.1. Classification (NCBI taxonomy): domain Eukaryota; kingdom Metazoa; phylum Echinodermata; class Ophiuroidea; order Amphilepidida; family Amphiuridae; genus Amphiura; species Amphiura filiformis. The sequence goes on along the minus strand of NW_027305744.1, from coordinate 62,901 downwards.
TGTGTATGTCTACAATCATAGATTGAATACAATAGCGCTTCTTTTCAAACATACTAATCTTACAGATGTGAGTGATCAGCATGATATAGTTCAATACATAGGTACCTGCGTGAAAAAATTTCCATGACTATTTATTGATAGATAGGCTATGATGTGGGCACAAAATAAAACAACTAATCTTTTATTTAGATAGTGGTCAAATAATTCTTTTGTACTGCATCCATTTGCATATCTTCTGGAGCGTGCCTATAGAGGAGATGATTAACTAATGACCTTATGTGCAAGCACTCTATAAGTAAATACTTATGAAAACGTATGTAACTTGAACGTGGGGTGTGTGTGGGGAAGGGGGTTACACGATAATCGATTATCGATTTTCCTCCACCACCCTCAACCACACAAATATACCCCCCCTAATCATCCTTAGCGACTGCGATTGAACATGACAGTCTGTGATCATCATTTCCGTGTTAGGTTTTAGAATTTAATTGAATATTGACAATTAATTGATTGTCGGTTATCGACTGTCTATTACCCCCCCCCCTCCCACCACCAACAACAACTCAAACACTGCTTAACAACGACATCTACCGGCGTGGCGTCTTAAATAAAGACTGTGATCACGAACTCCTACAATTGCTATATTGCCCATATTCATGACATTTAAAGATGTCCGGATCTATGTGTGTCTTTATTACAATTAAAAAAACAATCAATTATCATGCCATAGATAAATTAGGGTTTAAAACTTACTTTCGTGTTTCACAATGTCAATTGTCATGAATATAGAAGAAAAGTTTACTGGTTTGAATAAGTCACACACAAAAAAAAAAAGAAGAACAAAAGTGAAACTGTTGGGGTTCGAACCGCTAGCCTTTCGTTTCACCGTCTGAAGTACTGTCCATTACACCACGCTGTCATGTTGAAATAATTACGGGATTCCGTGATATATGGGTGCGCATTGCATTCTCGTGATTATGAAAATGGTAAATCTCGACAGACGATTTACATTTGCTAAAATCAGTCAAATGTAAATAATGTTAGAGCTAACAAAACGTAAAATAGTAAAATTAGATATAGTTTTTAACAAGCTTTCAAACAAAACACTTTACAAATAAAAGTTGACACCAAATCGGCCTAAATTATGAATTTTGTCAACGGTTTACCATTTCTAAATTAAAGAAACTCCTTGTATTAATATTCAGTATTAGATTATGGTAAACCGTCAAATCACTATGTGATTCAATGGGACGATTTACAATTGCACTTTACCATTTCACGCAAATAAAATGATCAATTTTAAAGATATCTCTGCATGAGTAGGCCTACTTCATGAGCATACTAATGCGATTTTTTTATTTGTTCGTTTTGTTTTTTTGCTTTGGGGGAGGGCGTTGATAAGAAAAAAGGTGAAAAAGGTCGTTTTTTGACTATATTGCCCTGCACTGCAGCGTTCACGCGATACATATGCATTGAACTATATCATGCTGATCACTCTCATCTGTAAGATTAGTATGTTTAGCTATGATTACTCATACATGCAACCTGCTTGTTGCAGGGCGATAAGCAATCGCAAATTTTATTCAATCATCTGATTTTAATCATTGAAAATTTGGCTATAAGTTTTAAAAACCTACTTGTTATTTTAGCGAATCACGAGGCAATAGTCAAATTTTCAATGAATATTAGTTAATGCATAAGCTATGATATGGATATAAAATAAAACAACTAATTGTATCAATTTTGACTATATCGCCCTGCACTACAAGCAGGTTGCAACCATCACCTGTGTATGTCTACAATCATAGATTGAATACAATAGCGCTCTTTTCAAACATACTAATCTTACAGATGTGAGTGATCAGCATGATATAGTTCAATGCATAGGTACCGCGTGAAAAAATTTCCATGACTATTTATTGATAGATAGGCTATGATGTGGGCACAAAATAAAACAACTAATCTTTTATTTAGATAGTGGTCAAATAATTCTTTTGTACTGCATCCATTTGCATATCTTCTGGAGCGTGCCTATAGAGGAGATGATTAACTAATGACCTTATGTGCAAGCACTCTATAAGTAAATACTTATGAAAACGTATGTAACTTGAACGTGGGGGTGTGTGGGGGGAAGGGGGGTTACACGATAATCGATTATCGATTTTCCTCCACCACCCTCAACCACACAAATATACCCCCCTAATCATCCTTAGCGACTGCGATTGAACATGACAGTCTGTGATCATCATTTCCGTGTTAGGTTTTAGAATTTAATTGAATATTGACAATTAATTGATTGTCGGTTATCGACTGTCTATTACCCCCCCCCACCACCACCAACAACTCAAACACTGCTTAACAACGACATCTACCGGCGTGGCGTCTTAAATAAAGACTGTGATCACGAACTCCTACAATTGCTATATTGCCCATATTCATGACATTTAAAGATGTCCGGATCTATGTGTGTCTTTATTACAATTAACAAAAACAATCAATTATCATGCCATAGATAAATTAGGGTTTAAAACTTACTTTCGTGTTTCACAATGTCAATTGTCATGAATATAGAAGAAAAGTTTACTGGTTTGAATAAGTCACACACAAAAAAAAGAAAAAAAAGTGAAACTGTTGGGGCTCGAACCGCTAGCCTTTCGTTTCACCGTCTGAAGTACTGTCCATTACACCACGCTGTCATGTTGAAATAATTACGGGATTCCGTGATATATGGGTGCGCATTGCATTCTCGTGATTATGAAAATGGTAAATCTCGACAGACGATTTACATTTGCTAAAATCAGTCAAATGTAAATAATGTTAGAGCTAACAAAACGTAAAATAGTAAAATTAGATATAGTTTTTAACAAGCTTTCAAACAAAACACTTTACAAATAAAAGTTGACACCAAATCGGCCTAAATTATGAATTTTGTCAACGGTTTACCATTTCTAAATTAAAGAAACTCCTTGTATTAATATTCAGTATTAGATTATGGTAAACCGTCAAATCACTATGTGATTCAATGGGACGATTTACAATGGCACTTTACCATTTCACGCAAATAAAATGATCAATTGGAAAGATATCTCTGCATGAGTAGGCCTACTTCATGAGCATACTAATGCGATTTTTTTTTATTTGTTCGTTTTGTTTTTTTGCTTTGGGGAGGGCGTTGATCTGAAAAAGGTGAAAAAGGTCGTTTTTGACTATATTGCCCTGCACTGCAGCGTTCACGCGATACATATGCATTGAACTATATCATGCTGATCACTCTCATCTGTAAGATTAGTATGTTTGAAAAGAGCGCTATTGTATTCAATCTATGATTGTAGACATACACAGGTGATGGGTGCAACCTGCTTGTAGTGCAGGGCGATATAGTCAAAATTGATACAATTAGTTGTTTTATTTTATATCCACATCATAGCTTATTCATTAACTAATATTCATTGAAAATTTGGAGTAATTCTATCAAGTAGTTTTAAAGTTACAGCCAAAAGTTTAAAATCAGATGTTAATTTTAGCGATTGCCTCATACAATCCCCGAAATATGTCTTGAAACATTAAAGCGTCTTTAGGGAAAATAAGTCCCCCACTCCCCCGTGCAATGTTGAAACGTGCAAATGTGTTCAGCGTGTCTCTAAAGTGTCGCAACATTGAATGATGGGGGTGGGGAAGGAAAAGTGTTAATTGATGGCCCAGCTTTCTTCTAATTCCAAATATTGAACATTTTTTATCCACATTAAAAATACACTTTTGATTTCATTCAAGATACCTAAAGCGTTTCAACGACATATTTCGGGGATTGTCTGAGGCAATCGCAAAAATTAACATCTGATTTTAATCTTTTGGCTATAACTTTAAAACTACTTGATAGAATCACTCCAAATTTTCAATGAATATTAGTTAGTGCATAAGCTATGATGTGAGTATAAAATAAAACAACTAATTGTATCAATTTTGACTATATCGCCCTGCACTACAAGCAGGTTGCACCCATCACCTGTGTATGTCTACAATCATAGATTGAATACAATAGCGCTCTTTTCAAACATACTAATCTTACAGATGTGAGTGATCAGCATGATATAGTTCAATGCATAGGTACCGCGTGAAAAAATTTCCATGACTATTTATTGATAGATAGGCTATGATGTGGGCACAAAATAAAACAACTAATCTTTTATTTAGATAGTGGTCAAATAATTCTTTTGTACTGCATCCATTTGCATATCTTCTGGAGCGTGCCTATAGAGGAGATGATTAACTAATGACCTTATGTGCAAGCACTCTATAAGTAAATACTTATGAAAACGTATGTAACTTGAACGTGGGGTGTGTGTGGGGAAGGGGGTTACACGATAATCGATTATCGATTTTCCTCCACCACCCTCAACCACACAAATATACCCCCTAATCATCCTTAGCGACTGCGATTGAACATGACAGTCTGTGATCATCATTTCCGTGTTAGGTTTTAGAATTTAATTGAATATTGACAATTAATTGATTGTCGGTTATCGACTGTCTATTACCCCCCCCACCACCAACAACTCAAACACTGCTTAACAACGACATCTACCGGCGTGGCGTCTTAAATAAAGACTGTGATCACGAACTCCTACAATTGCTATATTGCCCATATTCATGACATTTAAAGATGTCCGGATCTATGTGTGTCTTTATTACAATTAAAAAAAACAATCAATTATCATGCCATAGATAAATTAGGGTTTAAAACTTACTTTCGTGTTTCACAATGTCAATTGTCATGAATATAGAAGAAAAGTTTACTGGTTTGAATAAGTCACACACAAAAAAAAAAAAAAAAAGTGAAACTGTTGGGGCTCGAACCGCTAGCCTTTCGTTTCACCGTCTGAAGTACTGTCCATTACACCACGCTGTCATGTTGAAATAATTACGGGATTCCGTGATATATGGGTGCGCATTGCATTCTCGTGATTATGAAAATGGTAAATCTCGACAGACGATTTACATTTGCTAAAATCAGTCAAATGTAAATAATGTTAGAGCTAACAAAACGTAAAATAGTAAAATTAGATATAGTTTTTAACAAGCTTTCAAACAAAACACTTTACAAATAAAAGTTGACACCAAATCGGCCTAAATTATGAATTTTGTCAACGGTTTACCATTTCTAAATTAAAGAAACTCCTTGTATTAATATTCAGTATTAGATTATGGTAAACCGTCAAATCACTATGTGATTCAATGGGACGATTTACAATTGCACTTTACAATTTCACGCAAATAAAATGATCAATTTGAAAGATATCTCTGCATGAGTAGGCCTACTTCATGAGCATACTAATGCGATTTTTTTTATTTGTTCGTTTTGTTTTTTTTGCTTTGGGGAGGGCGTTGATCTGAAAAAGGTGAAAAGGTCGTTTTTGACTATATTGCCCTGCACTGCAGCGTTCACGCGATACATATGCATTGAACTATATCATGCTGATCACTCTCATCTGTAAGATTAGTATGTTTGAAAAGAGCGCTATTGTATTCAATCTATGATTGTAGACATACACAGGTGATGGGTGCAACCTGCTTGTAGTGCAGGGCGATATAGTCAAAATTGATACAATTAGTTGTTTTATTTTATATCCACATCATAGCTTATTCATTAACTAATATTCATTGAAAATTTGGAGTAATTCTATCAAGTAGTTTTAAAGTTACAGCCAAAAGTTTAAAATCAGATGTTAATTTTAGCGATTGCCTCATACAATCCCCGAAATATGTCTTGAAACATTAAAGCGTCTTTAGGGAAAATAAGTCCCCCACTCCCCGTGCAATGTTGAAACGTGCAAATGTGTTCAGCGTGTCTCTAAAGTGTCGCAACATTGAATGATGGGGGTGGGGAAGGAAAAGTGTTAATTGATGGCCCAGCTTTCTTCTAATTCCAAATATTGAACATTTTTATCCACATTAAAAATACACTTTTGATTTCATTCAAGATACCTAAAGCGTTTCAACGACATATTTCGGGGATTGTCTGAGGCAATCGCAAAAATTAACATCTGATTTTAATCTTTTGGCTATAACTTTAAAACTACTTGATAGAATCACTCCAAATTTTCAATGAATATTAGTTAGTGCATAAGCTATGATGTGAGTATAAAATAAAACAACTAATTGTATCAATTTTGACTATATCGCCCTGCACTACAAGCAGGTTGCACCCATCACCTGTGTATGTCTACAATCATAGATTGAATACAATAGCGCTCTTTTCAAACATACTAATCTTACAGATGTGAGTGATCAGCATGATATAGTTCAATGCATAGGTACCGCGTGAAAAAATTTCCATGACTATTTATGATAAGGATAATGAACTGAGTGCAATGCATTCGTCAAGATAATCGCACGCGCCGTGGAGTTATTGCATTTAGCTTGAGAGCCGATAGGCTCGAAAGCTAAATGCAATAACTCCATGGCAAGTGCAATTATCTTGACGAATGCATTTGCACGAGTACATTATCCGTCATACACTTTGAGTGTAGGCCTATTAAAACAATAGGCAATATTAATTGCTGCATTCATTATATTAGTTTTAATATTAGGGAAAATATCTTACATTTTAAAAACACCGTCAGGACATTGACCAGCTACGTAGCATTTAACTGGTAAAGAAAATCAATCCCTGTAATCAATGGTATCGATTGCGCCATACGTCATACTTAGGTAACTTATTCACGCATGGTTTAATTGACTTGACTTTATGTTGTGATCATTTAATATTGTGGTTTCGAACACAGAGAGCACTGAACCAGTTGGAAACGATCGATTTAGATGTCAGACTAGTACTACGGTGAATATCAACTGGACTTTATAGCTCTATAATTTGAACTACTTATATTAAAACACACGACATTGGGATTTAACAATTTGTTCAGTATTATCATAGGCCTTCAAACACATGTGTTTGAAGGCCTATGGTATTATAAAAAGCATGATCATGATATTATGCGCTAGTGTGTGTTTCCAGGCCCGGCTATGTTATTTTAGATATAGGCCTACATGTATTTCATTTGTAAAATGCTGAATATTTTGCAATGGTGTCATCTTGTATAATTATGATCCACCTGTTTTGGCCCTTTTTAATTAATAGAAGCTCGATTATTCTCATTTGATGTTTGATTTATTTGAGGTCATTAATCATAATTTATGACAATGATATTTGCAAGGGTGCAACTCTACTAGTCTTATTACAAGACTGCCCTATCTCAACCCTAAACCCTAATCCTAAACTCCGTAAACGAGGACTGGACTCAAGTCTAGCGAGTTGCACCTTATTCGGTAATTGTACACTATTATAGAACAGCGTTTGTAACTATACCATTTTAACACCACAGAATGTATATTTGTACTTTTTTGTTGGTATATATATCGAACAGACAATTATATAGTTATGTGATCTCTGTGTCTAAAGCGCCACCTAACTCTACTTTATGGTTATGTGAAAGTAGTATTTCTAGTATTTGAGCGTGCACGTATTATCTAGAATCTATTGTTTAGCGTGCAGGTTTTAGATAATGCATTGTTTAGCGTGCAGGTTTATATAATTTGGGCTGTGAAGGGTAGTTCGCGAAAATAATGCACGGGAGAAGAATACATAACGATGAATAGAAACGGGCACTAGAAGTGTATTGATAGATAGGCTATGATGTGGGCACAAAATAAAACAACTAATCTTTTATTTAGATAGTGGTCAAATAATTCTTTTGTACTGCATCCATTTGCATATCTTCTGGAGCGTGCCTATAGAGGAGATGATTAACTAATGACCTTATGTGCAAGCACTCTATAAGTAAATACTTATGAAAACGTATGTAACTTGAACGTGGGGGTGTGTGGGGAAGGGGGTTACACGATAATCGATTATCGATTTTCCTCCACCACCCTCAACCACACAAATATACCCCCTAATCATCCTTAGCGACTGCGATTGAACATGACAGTCTGTGATCATCATTTCCGTGTTAGGTTTTAGAATTTAATTGAATATTGACAATTAATTGATTGTCGGTTATCGACTGTCTATTACCCCCCACCACCACCAACAACTCAAACACTGCTTAACAACGACATCTACCGGCGTGGCGTCTTAAATAAAGACTGTGATCACGAACTCCTACAATTGCTATATTGCCCATATTCATGACATTTAAAGATGTCCGGATCTATGTGTGTCTTTATTACAATTAAAAAAACAATCAATTATCATGCCATAGATAAATTAGGGTTTAAAACTTACTTTCGTGTTTCACAATGTCAATTGTCATGAATATAGAAGAAAAGTTTACTGGTTTGAATAAGTCACACACAAAAAAAAAAAAAAAAAAAAGTGAAACTGTTGGGGCTCGAACCGCTAGCCTTTCGTTTCACCGTCTGAAGTACTGTCCATTACACCACGCTGTCATGTTGAAATAATTACGGGATTCCGTGATATATGGGTGCGCATTGCATTCTCGTGATTATGAAAATGGTAAATCTCGACAGACGATTTACATTTGCTAAATCAGTAAAATGTAAATAATGTTAGAGCTAACAAAACGTAAAATAGTAAAATTAGATATAGTTTTTAACAAGCTTTCAAACAAAACACTTTACAAATAAAAGTTGACACCAAATCGGCCTAAATTATGAATTTTGTCAACGGTTTACCATTTCTAAATTAAAGAAACTCCTTGTATTAATATTCAGTATTAGATTATGGTAAACCGTCAAATCACTATGTGATTCAATGGGACGATTTACAATTGCACTTTACAATTTCACGCAAATAAAATGATCAATTTGAAAGATATCTCTGCATGAGTAGGCCTACTTCATGAGCATACTAATGCGATTTTTTTTATTTGTTCGTTTTGTTTTTTTGCTTTGGGGAGGGCGTTGATCTGAAAAAGGTGAAAAGGTCGTTTTTTGACTATATTGCCCTGCACTGCAGCGTTCACGCGATACATATGCATTGAACTATATCATGCTGATCACTCTCATCTGTAAGATTAGTATGTTTGAAAAGAGCGCTATTGTATTCAATCTATGATTGTGAGGCAATGAAAAATTAACATCTGATTTTAATCAGGGCTATAACTTTAAAACTATTGATAGAATCACTCCAAATTTTCAATGAATATTAGTTAGTGCATAAGCTATGATGTGGGTATAAAATAAAACAACTAATTGTATCAATTTTGACTATATCGTTGCACTACAAGCAGGTTGCAAAATCACCTGTGTATTTACAATCATAGATTGAATACAATAGCGCTCTTTTCAAACAAACTGATCGTACAGATGTGAGTGATCAGCATGATATAGTTCAATGCATAGGTACCGCGTGAAAAATTTCCATGACTATTTATTGATAGATAGGCTATGATGTGGGCACAAAATAAAACAACTAATCTTTTATTTAGATAGTGGTCAAATAATTCTTTTGTACTGCATCCATTTGCATATCTTCTGGAGCGTGCCTATAGAGGAGATGATTAACTAATGACCTTATGTGCAAGCACTCTATAAGTAAATACTTATGAAAACGTATGTAACTTGAACGTGGGGGGTGTGTGGGGAAGGGGGTTACACGATAATCGATTATCGATTTTCCTCCACCACACAAATATACCCCCCCCCCCCTAATCATCCTTAGCGACTGCGATTGAACATGACAGTCTGTGATCATCATTTCCGTGTTAGGTTTTAGAATTTAATTGAATATTGACAATTAATTGATTGTCGGTTATCGACTGTCTATTACCCCCCCCCCCCCCCCCCCCCACCACCAACAACTCAAACACTGCTTAACAACGAAATCTACCGGCGTGGCGTCTTAAATAAAGTCTGTGATCACGAACTCCTATATGACAATTGCTATATTGCCCATATTCATGACATTTAAAGATGTCCGGATCTATGTGTGTCTTTATTACAATTAAAAAAACAATCAATTATCATGCCATAGATAAATTAGGGTTTAAAACTTACTTTCGTGTTTCACAATGTCAATTGTCATGAATATAGAAGAAAAGTTTACTGGTTTGAATAAGTCACACACAAAAAAAAAGAAAAAAAAAGTGAAACTGTTGGGGCTCGAACCGCTAGCCTTTCGTTTCACCGTCTGAAGTACTGTCCATTACACCACGCTGTCATGTTGAAATAATTACGGTTTCCGTGATATATGGGTGCGCATTGCATTCTCGTGATTATGAAAATGGTAAATCTCGACAGACGATTTACATTTGCTAAAATCAGTCAAATGTAAATAATGTTAGAGCTAACAAAACGTAAAATAGTAAAATTAGATATAGTTTTTAACAAGCTTTCAAACAAAACACTTTACAAATAAAAGTTGACACCAAATCGGCCTAAATTATGAATTTTGTCAACGGTTTACCATTTCTAAATTAAAGAAACTCCTTGTATTAATATTCAGTATTAGATTATGGTAAACCGTCAAATCACTATGTGATTCAATGGGACGATTTACAATGGCACTTTACCATTTCACGCAAATAAAATGATCAATTTGAAAGATATCTCTGCATGAGTAGGCCTACTTCATGAGCATACTAATGCGATTTTTTTTATTTGTTCGTTTTGTTTTTTTGCTTTGGGGGAGGGCGTTGATCTGAAAAAGGTGAAAAAGGTCGTTTTTTGACTATATTGCCCTGCACTGCAGCGTTCACGCGATACATATGCATTGAACTATATCATGCTGATCACTCTCATCTGTAAGATTAGTATGTTTGAAAAGAGCGCTATTGTATTCAATCTATGATTGTAGACATACACAGGTGATGGGTGCAACCTGCTTGTAGTGCAGGGCGATATAGTCAAAATTGATACAATTAGTTGTTTTATTTTATATCCACATCATAGCTTATTCATTAACTAATATTCATTGAAAATTTGGAGTAATTCTATCAAGTAGTTTTAAAGTTACAGCCAAAAGTTTAAAATCAGATGTTAATTTTAGCGATTGCCTCATACAATCCCCGAAATATGTCTTGAAACATTAAGAGCGTCTTTAGGGGAAAATAAGTCCCCCCGCTCCCCCCGTGCAATGTTGAAACGTGCAAATGTGTTCAGCGTGTCTCTAAAGTGTCGCAACATTGAATGATGGGGGGGGGGGAAGGGAAAAGTGTTAATTGATGGCCCAGCTTTCTTCTAATTCCAAATATTGAACATTTTTATCCACATTAAAAATACACTTTTGATTTCATTCAAGATACCTAAAGCGTTTCAACGACATATTTCGGGGATTGTCTGAGGCAATCGCAAAAATTAACATCTGATTTTAATCTTTTGGCTATAACTTTAAAACTACTTGATAGAATCACTCCAAATTTTCAATGAATATTAGTTAGTGCATAAGCTATGATGTGAGTATAAAATAAAACAACTAATTGTATCAATTTTGACTATATCGCCCTGCACTACAAGCAGGTTGCACCCATCACCTGTGTATGTCTACAATCATAGATTGAATACAATAGCGCTCTTTTCAAACATACTAATCTTACAGATGTGAGTGATCAGCATGATATAGTTCAATGCATAGGTACCGCGTGAAAAAATTTCCATGACTATTTATTGATAGATAGGCTATGATGTGGGCACAAAATAAAACAACTAATCTTTTATTTAGATAGTGGTCAAATAATTCTTTTGTACTGCATCCATTTGCATATCTTCTGGAGCGTGCCTATAGAGGAGATGATTAACTAATGACCTTATGTGCAAGCACTCTATAAGTAAATACTTATGAAAACGTATGTAACTTGAACGTGGGGGTGTGTGGGGAAGGGGTTACACGATAATCGATTATCGATTTTCCTCCACCACCCTCAACCACACAAATATACCCCCTAATCATCCTTAGCGACTGCGATTGAACATGACAGTCTGTGATCATCATTTCCGTGTTAGGTTTTAGAATTTAATTGAATATTGACAATTAATTTATTGTCGGTTATCGACTGTCTATTACCCCCCCCCACCACCACCAACAACTCAAACACTGCTTAACAACGACATCTACCGGCGTGGCGTCTTAAATAAAGACTGTGATCACGAACTCCTACAATTGCTATATTGCCCATATTCATGACATTTAAAGATGTCCGGATCTATGTGTGTCTTTATTACAATTAAAAAAACAATCAATTATCATGCCATAGATAAATTAGGGTTTAAAACTTACTTTCGTGTTTCACAATGTCAATTGTCATGAATATAGAAGAAAAGTTTACTGGTTTGAATAAGTCACACACAAAAAAAAAAAGAAAAAAAAGTGAAACTGTTGGGGCTCGAACCGCTAGCCTTTCGTTTCACCGTCTGAAGTACTGTCCATTACACCACGCTGTCATGTTGAAATAATTACGGGATTCCGTGATATATGGGTGCGCATTGCATTCTCGTGATTATGAAAATGGTAAATCTCGACAGACGATTTACATTTGCTAAAATCAGTCAAATGTAAATAATGTTAGAGCTAACAAAACGTAAAATAGTAAAATTAGATATAGTTTTAACAAGCTTTCAAACAAAACACTTTACAAATAAAAGTTGACACCAAATCGGCCTAAATTATGAATTTTGTCAACGGTTTACCATTTCTAAATTAAAGAAACTCCTTGTATTAATATTCAGTATTAGATTATGGTAAACCGTCAAATCACTATGTGATTCAATGGGACGATTTACAATTGCACTTTACAATTTCACGCAAATAAAATGATCAATTTGAAAGATATCTCTGCATGAGTAGGCCTACTTCATGAGCATACTAATGCGATTTTTTTTTATTTGTTCGTTTTGTTTTTTTGCTTTGGGGGAGGGCGTTGATCTGAAAAAGGTGAAAAAGGTCGTTTTTTGACTATATTGCCCTGCACTGCAGCGTTCACGTATAAATATGTATTGAACTATATCATGCTGATCACTCTCATCATTGTATATCCAAAGATTTTAGTATCAGATGTTGAAAAGAGCGATTGCCTCATACATGTCTGAGGCAATCGCAAAAATTAACATCTGATTTTAATCTTTTGGCTATAACTTTAAAACTACTTGATAGAATCACTCCAAATTTTCAATGAATATTAGTTAGTGCATAAGCTATGATGTGGGTATAAAATAAAACAACTAATTGTATCAATTTTGACTATATCGCCCTGCACTACAAGCAGGTTGCACCCATCACCTGTGTAAGGCTACAAGCACAGATTGAATACAATAGCGCTCTTTTCAAACATACTAATCTTACAGATGTGAGTGATCAGCATGATATAGTTCAATGCATAGGTACTGCGTGAAAAAATTTCCATGACTATTTATTGATAGATAGGCTATGATGTGGGCACAAAATAAAACAACTAATCTTTTATTTAGATAGTGGTCAAATAATTCTTTTGTACTGCATCCATTTGCATATCTTCTGGAGCGTGCCTATAGAGGAGATGATTAACTAATGACCTTATGTGCAAGCACTCTATAAGTAAATACTTATGAAAACGTATGTAACTTGAACGTGGGGTGTGTGTGGGGAAGGGGTTACACGATAATCGATTATCGATTTTCCTCCACCACACAAATATACCCCCTAATCATCCTTAGCGACTGCGATTGAACATGACAGTCTGTGATCATCATTTCCGTGTTAGGTTTTAGAATTTAATTGAATATTGACAATTAATTGATTGTCGGTTATCGACTGTCTATTACCCCCCCCCTCCCACCACCACCAACAACTCAAACACTGCTTAACAACGAAATCTACCGGCGTGGCGTCTTAAATAAAGTCTGTGATCACGAACTCCTATATGACAATTGCTATATTGCCCATATTCATGACATTTAAAGATGTCCGGATCTATGTGTGTCTTTATTACAATTAAAAAAACAATCAATTATCATGCCATAGATAAATTAGGGTTTAAAACTTACTTTCGTGTTTCACAATGTCAATTGTCATGAATATAGAAGAAAAGTTTACTGGTTTGAATAAGTCACACACAAAAAAAAAGAAAAAAAGTGAAACTGTTGGGGCTCGAACCGCTAGCCTTTCGTTTCACCGTCTGAAGTACTGTCCATTACACCACGCTGTCATGTTGAAATAATTACGGGATTCCGTGATATATGGGTGCGCATTGCATTCTCGTGATTATGAAAATGGTAAATCTCGACAGACGATTTACATTTGCTAAAATCAGTCAAATGTAAATAATGTTAGAGCTAACAAAACGTAAAATAGTAAAATTAGATATAGTTTTTAACAAGCTTTCAAACAAAACACTTTACAAATAAAAGTTGACACCAAATCGGCCTAAATTATGAATTTTGTCAACGGTTTACCATTTCTAAATTAAAGAAACTCCTTGTATTAATATTCAGTATTAGATTATGGTAAACCGTCAAATCACTATGTGATTCAATGGGACGATTTACAATGGCACTTTACCATTTCACGCAAATAAAATGATCAATTTGAAAGATATCTCTGCATGAGTAGGCCTACTTCATGAGCATACTAATGCGATTTTTTTTATTTGTTCGTTTTGTTTTTTTGCTTTGGGGGAGGGCGTTGATCTGAAAAAGGTGAAAAAGGTCGTTTTTTGACTATATTGCCCTGCACTGCAGCGTTCACGCGATACATATGCATTGAACTATTGTTTTCATTTATATTCATCTAGCTTATTATTAATTAATATCATTTTGAGTAAAAGTTTTTAATCAGATGTTATTTTAGCGATTGCCTCATACATGTCTGAGCCAACCCCAAAAATTAACATCTGATTTTAATCTTTTGGCTCTAACTTAAAAACTACATGATATAATCACTCCAAATTTTCAATGAATATTAGTTAGTGCATAAGCTATGATGTGGGTATAAAATAAAACAACTAATTGTATCAATTTTGACTATATCGCCCTGCACTACAAGCAGGTTGCACCCATCACCTGTGTATGTCTACAATCATAAATTGAATACAATAGCGCTCTTTTCAAACATACTAATCTTACAGATGTGAGTGATCAGCATGATATAGTTCAATACATAGGTACCGCGTGAAAAAATTTCCATGACTATTTATTGATAGATAGGCTATGATGTGGGCACAAAATAAAACAACTAATCTTTTATTTAGATAGTGGTCAAATAATTCTTTTGTACTGCATCCATTTGCATATCTTCTGGAGCGTGCCTATAGAGGAGATGATTAACTAATGACCTTATGTGCAAGCACTCTATAAGTAAATACTTATGAAAACGTATGTAACTTGAACGTGGGGTTGTGTGGGGGGAAGGGGGGTTACACGATAATCGATTATCGATTTTCCTCCACCACCCTCAACCACACAAATATACCCCCCCCCCCTAATCATCCTTAGCGACTGCGATTGAACATGACAGTCTGTGATCATCATTTCCGTGTTAGGTTTTAGAATTTAATTGAATATTGACAATTAATTGATTGTCGGTTATCGACTGTCTATTACCCCCCCCACCACCACCACCAACAACTCAAACACTGCTTAACAACGACATCTACCGGCGTGGCGTCTTAAATAAAGACTGTGATCACGAACTCCTACAATTGCTATATTGCCCATATTCATGACATTTAAAGATGTCCGGATCTATGTGTGTCTTTATTACAATTAAAAAAACAATCAATTATCATGCCATAGATAAATTAGGGTTTAAAACTTACTTTCGTGTTTCACAATGTCAATTGTCATGAATATAGAAGAAAAGTTTACTGGTTTGAATAAGTCACACACAAAAAAAAAAAAGAAAAAAGTGAAACTGTTGGGGTTCGAACCGCTAGCCTTTCGTTTCACCGTCTGAAGTACTGTCCATTACACCACGCTGTCATGTTGAAATAATTACGGGATTCCGTGATATATGGGTGCGCATTGCATTCTCGTGATTATGAAAATGGTAAATCTCGACAGACGATTTACATTTGCTAAAATCAGTCAAATGTAAATAATGTTAGAGCTAACAAAACGTAAAATAGTAAAATTAGATATAGTTTTTAACAAGCTTTCAAACAAAACACTTTACAAATAAAAGTTGACACCAAATCGGCCTAAATTATGAATTTTGTCAACGGTTTACCATTTCTAAATTAAAGAAACTCCTTGTATTAATATTCAGTATTAGATTATGGTAAACCGTCAAATCACTATGTGATTCAATGGGACGATTTACAATTGCACTTTACCATTTCACGCAAATAAAATGATCAATTTTAAAGATATCTCTGCATGAGTAGGCCTACTTCATGAGCATACTAATGCGATTTTTTTATTTGTTCGTTTTGTTTTTTGCTTTGGGGAGGGCGTTGATCTGAAAAAAAGGTGAAAAGGTCGTTTTTGACTATATTGCCCTGCACTGCAGATACATATGCATTGACTATATATTGAACTGATATCATGTTTTATTTTCATTTTCATTGAGTAAGATTTAGCAAAGTTTGAAAATCAGATGTTATTTAGCGATTGCCTCATACATGTCTGAGGCAATCGCAAAAATTAACATCTGATTTTAATCTTTTGGCTATAACTTTAAAACTACTTGATAGAATCACTCCAAATTTTCAATGAATATTCGTTAATGCATAAGCTATGATGTGGGTATAAAATAAAACAACTAATTGTATCAATTTTGACTATATCGCCCTGCACTACAAGCAGGTTGCACCCATCACCTGTGTATGTCTACAATCATAGATTGAATACAATAGCGCTCTTTTCAAACATACTAATCTTACAGATGAGTGATCAGCATGATATAGTTCAATGCATAGGTACCGCGTGAAAAAATTTCCATGACTATTTATTGATAGATAGGCTATGATGTGGGCACAAAATAAAACAACTAATCTTTTATTTAGATAGTGGTCAAATAATTCTTTTGTACTGCATCCATTTGCATATCTTCTGGAGCGTGCCTATAGAGGAGATGATTAACTAATGACCTTATGTGCAAGCACTCTATAAGTAAATACTTATGAAAACGTATGTAACTTGAACGTGGGGGTGTGTGTGGCGGCAGGGCGGTACACGATAATCGATTATCGATTTTCCTCCACCACCCTCAACCACACAAATATACCCCCCTAATCATCCTTAGCGACTGCGATTGAACATGACAGTCTGTGATCATCATTTCCGTGTTAGGTTTTAGAATTTAATTGAATATTGACAATTAATTGATTGTCGGTTATCGACTGTCTATTACCCCCCCCCCACCACCACCAACAACTCAAACACTGCTTAACAACGACATCTACCGGCGTGGCGTCTTAAATAAAGACTGTGATCACGAACTCCTACAATTGCTATATTGCCCATATTCATGACATTTAAAGATGTCCGGATCTATGTGTGTCTTTATTACAATTAAAAAACAATCAATTATCATGCCATAGATAAATTAGGGTTTAAAACTTACTTTCGTGTTTCACAATGTCAATTGTCATGAATATAGAAGAAAAGTTTACTGGTTTGAATAAGTCACACACAAAAAAAAAAAAAAAAAGTGAAACTGTTGGGGCTCGAACCGCTAGCCTTTCGTTTCACCGTCTGAAGTACTGTCCATTACACCACGCTGTCATGTTGAAATAATTACGGGATTCCGTGATATATGGGTGCGCATTGCATTCTCGTGATTATGAAAATGGTAAATCTCGACAGATGATTTACATTTGCTAAAATCAGTCAAATGTAAATAATGTTAGAGCTAACAAAACGTAAAATAGTAAAATTAGATATAGTTTTTAACAAGCTTTCAAACAAAACACTTTACAAATAAAAGTTGACACCAAATCGGCCTAAATTATGAATTTTGTCAACGGTTTACCATTTCTAAATTAAAGAAACTCCTTGTATTAATATTCAGTATTAGATTATGGTAAACCGTCAAATCACTATGTGATTCAATGGGACGATTTACAATTGCACTTTACAATTTCACGCAAATAAAATGATCAATTTGAAAGATATCTCTGCATGAGTAGGCCTACTTCATGAGCATACTAATGCGATTTTTTTATTTGTTCGTTTTGTTTTTTTGCTTTGGGGGAGGGCGTTGATCTGAAAAAGGTGAAAAAGGTCGTTTTTTGACTATATTGCCCTGCACTGCAGCGTTCACGCGATACATATGCATTGAACTATATCATGCTGATCACTCTCATCTGTAAGATTAGTATGTTTGAAAAGAGCGCTATTGTATTCAATCTATGATTGTAGACATACACAGGTGATGGGTGCAACCTGCTTGTAGTGCAGGGCGATATAGTCAAAATTGATACAATTAGTTGTTTTATTTTATATCCACATCATAGCTTATTCATTAACTAATATTCATTGAAAATTTGGAGTAATTCTATCAAGTAGTTTTCAAGTTACAGCCAAAAGTTTAAAATCAGATGTTAATTTTAGCGATTGCCTCATACAATCCCCGAAATATGTCTTGAAACATTAAAGCGTCTTTAGGGAAAATAAGTCCCCCACCCCCGTGCAATGTTGAAACGTGCAAATGTGTTCAGCGTGTCTCTAAAGTGTCGCAACATTGAATGATGGGGGTGGGGAAGGAAAAGTGTTAATTGATGGCCCAGCTTTCTTCTAATTCCAAATATTGAACATTTTTTATCCACATTAAAAATACACTTTTGATTTCATTCAAGATACCTAAAGCGTTTCAACGACATATTTCGGGGATTGTCTGAGGCAATCGCAAAAATTAACATCTGATTTTAATCTTTTGGCTATAACTTTAAAACTACTTGATAGAATCACTCCAAATTTTCAATGAATATTAGTTAGTGCATAAGCTATGATGTGAGTATAAAATAAAACAACTAATTGTATCAATTTTGACTATATCGCCCTGCACTACAAGCAGGTTGCACCCATCACCTGTGTATGTCTACAATCATAGATTGAATACAATAGCGCTCTTTTCAAACATACTAATCTTACAGATGTGAGTGATCAGCATGATATAGTTCAATGCATAGGTACTGCGTGAAAAATTTCCATGACTATTTATTGATAGATAGGCTATGATGTGGGCACAAAATAAAACAACTAATCTTTTATTTAGATAGTGGTCAAATAATTCTTTTGTACTGCATCCATTTGCATATCTTCTGGAGCGTGCCTATAGAGGAGATGATTAACTAATGACCTTATGTGCAAGCACTCTATAAGTAAATACTTATGAAAACGTATGTAACTTGAACGTGGGGGTGTGTGGGGGGAAGGGGGGTTACACGATAATCGATTATCGATTTTCCTCCACCACCCTCAACCACACAAATATACCCCCCTAATCATCCTTAGCGACTGCGATTGAACATGACAGTCTGTGATCATCATTTCCGTGTTAGGTTTTAGAATTTAATTGAATATTGACAATTAATTGATTGTCGGTTATCGACTGTCTATTACCCCCCCCACCACCACCAACAACTCAAACACTGCTTAACAACGACATCTACCGGCGTGGCGTCTTAAATAAAGACTGTGATCACGAACTCCTACAATTGCTATATTGCCCATATTCATGACATTTAAAGATGTCCGGATCTATGTGTGTCTTTATTACAATTAAAAAAAACAATCAATTATCATGCCATAGATAAATTAGGGTTTAAAACTTACTTTCGTGTTTCACAATGTCAATTGTCATGAATATAGAAGAAAAGTTTACTGGTTTGAATAAGTCACACAAAAAAAAAAAAAAAAAAGTGAAACTGTTGGGGCTCGAACAACTAGCTTTTCGTTTCACCGTCTGAAGTACTGTCCATTACACCACGCTGTCATGTTGAAATAATTACGGGCTTCCGTGATATATGGGTGCGCATTGCATTCTCGTGATTATGAAAATGGTAAATCTCGACAGACGATTTACATTTGCTAAAATCAGTCAAATGTAAATAATGTTAGAGCTAACAAAACGTAAAATAGTAAAATTAGATATAGTTTTAACAAGCTTTCAAACAAAACACTTTACAAATAAAAGTTGACACCAAATCGGCCTAAATTATGAATTTTGTCAACGGTTTACCATTTCTAAATTAAAGAAACTCCTTGTATTAATATTCAGTATTAGATTATGGTAAACCGTCAAATCACTATGTGATTCAATGGGACGATTTACAATTGCACTTTACAATTTCACGCAAATAAAATGATCAATTTGAAAGATATCTCTGCATGAGTAGGCCTACTTCATGAGCATACTAATGCGATTTTTTTTTATTTGTTCGTTTTGTTTTTTTGCTTTGGGGAGGGCGTTGATCTGAAAAAGGTGAAAAAGGTCGTTTTTGACTATATTGCCCTGCACTGCAGTGTTCACGCGATACATATGCATTGAACTATATCATGCTGATCACTCTCATCTGTAAGATTAGTATGTTTGAAAAGAGCGCTATTGTATTCAATCTTGATTTAGCGATTGCCCACACATGTGATGAGGCAATCGCAAAATTAACATCTGATTTTAATCTTTTGGCTATAACTTTAAAACTACTTGATAGAATCACTCCAAATTTTCAATGAATATTAGTTAGTGCATAAGCTATGATGTGGGTATAAAATAAAACAACTAATTGTATCAATTTTGACTATATCGCCCTGCACTACAAGCAGGTTGCACCCATCACCTGTGTATGTCTACAATCATAGATTGAATACAATAGCGCTCTTTTCAAACATACTAATCTTACAGATGTGAGTGATCAGCATGATATAGTTCAATGCATAGGTACTGCGTGAAAAAATTTCCATGACTATTTATTGATAGATAGGCTATGATGTGGGCACAAAATAAAACAACTAATCTTTTATTTAGATAGTGGTCAAATAATTCTTTTGTACTGCATCCATTTGCATATCTTCTGGAGCGTGCCTATAGAGGAGATGATTAACTAATGACCTTATGTGCAAGCACTCTATAAGTAAATACTTATGAAAACGTATGTAACTTGAACGTGGGGGTGTGTGTGGGGGAAGGGGGGTTACACGATAATCGATTATCGATTTTCCTCCACCACACAAATATACCCCCCTAATCATCCTTAGCGACTGCGATTGAACATGACAGTCTGTGATCATCATTTCCGTGTTAGGTTTTAGAATTTAATTGAATATTGACAATTAATTGATTGTCGGTTATCGACTGTCTATTACCCCCCCCCTCCCACCACCACCAACAACTCAAACACTGCTTAACAACGAAATCTACCGGCGTGGCGTCTTAAATAAAGTCTGTGATCACGAACTCCTATATGACAATTGCTATATTGCCCATATTCATGACATTTAAAGATGTCCGGATCTATGTGTGTCTTTATTACAATTAAAAAAACAATCAATTATCATGCCATAGATAAATTAGGGTTTAAAACTTACTTTCGTGTTTCACAATGTCAATTGTCATGAATATAGAAGAAAAGTTTACTGGTTTGAATAAGTCACACACAAAAAAAAAAAAAAAAGTGAAACTGTTGGGGCTCGAACCGCTAGCCTTTCGTTTCACCGTCTGAAGTACTGTCCATTACACCACGCTGTCATGTTGAAATAATTACGGATTCCGTGATATATGGGTGCGCATTGCATTCTCGTGATTATGAAAATGGTAAATCTCGACAGACGATTTACATTTGCTAAAATCAGTCAAATGTAAATAATGTTAGAGCTAACAAAACGTAAAATAGTAAAATTAGATATAGTTTTTAACAAGCTTTCAAACAAAACACTTTACAAATAAAAAGTTGACACCAAATCGGCCTAAATTATGAATTTTGTCAACGGTTTACCATTTCTAAATTAAAGAAACTCCTTGTATTAATATTCAGTATTAGATTATGGTAAACCGTCAAATCACTATGTGATTCAATGGGACGATTTACAATGGCACTTTACCATTTCACGCAAATAAAATGATCAATTTGAAAGATATCTCTGCATGAGTAGGCCTACTTCATGAGCATACTAATGCGATTTTTTTTTATTTGTTCGTTTTGTTTTTTGCTTTGGGGAGGGCGTTGATCTGAAAAAGGTGAAAAAGGTCGTTTTTTGGCTTTATTGCCCTGCACTGCAGCGTTCACGCGATATATATGCATTGATCTATATCATGCTGATCACTCTCATCTGTAAGATTAGTATGTTTGAAAATCAGATGTTATTTTTAGCGATTGTCATACATGTCTGAGGCAATCGCAAAAATTAACATCTGATTTTAATCTTTTGGCTATAACTTTAAAACTACTTTATAGAATCACTCCAAATTTTCAATGAATATTAGTTAGTGCATAAGCTATGATGTGGGTATAAAATAAAACAACTTATTGTATCAATTTTGACTATATCGCCCTGCACTACAAGCAGGTTGCACCCATCACCTGTGTATGTCTACAATCATAAATTGAATACAATAGCGCTCTTTTCAAACATACTAATCTTACAGATGTGAGTGATCAGCATGATATAGTTCAATACATAGGTACCGCGTGAAAAAATTTCCATGACTATTTATTGATAGATAGGCTATGATGTGGGCACAAAATAAAACAACTAATCTTTTATTTAGATAGTGGTCAAATAATTCTTTTGTACTGCATCCATTTGCATATCTTCTGGAGCGTGCCTATAGAGGAGATGATTAACTAATGACCTTATGTGCAAGCACTCTATAAGTAAATACTTATGAAAACGTATGTAACTTGAACGTGGGGGGTGTGTGGGGAAGGGGGTTACACGATAATCGATTATCGATTTTCCTCCACCACCCTCAACCACACAAATATACCCCCCCCCCCCTAATCATCCTTAGCGACTGCGATTGAACATGACAGTCTGTGATCATCATTTCCGTGTTAGGTTTTAGAATTTAATTGAATATTGACAATTAATTGATTGTCGGTTATCGACTGTCTATTACCCCCCCCACCACCACCACCAACAACTCAAACACTGCTTAACAACGACATCTACCGGCGTGGCGTCTTAAATAAAGACTGTGATCACGAACTCCTACAATTGCTATATTGCCCATATTCATGACATTTAAAGATGTCCGGATCTATGTGTGTCTTTATTAAAATTAAAAAAAACAATCAATTATCATGCCATAGATAAATTAGGGTTTAAAACTTACTTTCGTGTTTCACAATGTCAATTGTCATGAATATAGAAGAAAAGTTTACTGGTATGAATAAGTCACACAAAAAAAAAAAAAAAAAAAAAAAAAGTGAAACTGTTGGGGTTCTTTCCTTTAGCATACGGCTACCCCCGAGATCTTCCCTTTCTCCCCACTCGGCGGTCTTCCGGTCTTTATTTTGCGATTCCGTGATATATGGGTGCGCATTGCATTCTCGTGATTATGAAAATGGTAAATCTCGACAGACGATTTACATTTGCTAAAATCAGTCAAATGTAAATAATGTTAGAGCTAACAAAACGTAAAATAGTAAAATTAGATATAGTTTTTAACAAGCTTTCAAACAAAACACTTTACAAATAAAAGTTGACACCAAATCGGCCTAAATTATGAATTTTGTCAACGGTTTACCATTTCTAAATTAAAGAAACTCCTTGTATTAATATTCAGTATTAGATTATGGTAAACCGTCAAATCACTATGTGATTCAATGGGACGATTTACAATTGCACTTTACCATTTCACGCAAATAAAATGATCAATTTTAAAGATATCTCTGCATGAGTAGGCCTACTTCATGAGCATACTAATGCGATTTTTTATTTGTTCGTTTTGTTTTTTGCTTTGGGGAGGGCGTTGATCTGAAAAAGGTGAAAAGGTCGTTTTTGACTATATTGCCCTGCACTGCAGCGTTCACGCGATACATATGCATTGAACTATATCATGCTGATCACTCTCATCTGTAAGATTAGTATGTTTGAAAAGAGCGCTATTTATTCAATCTATGATTGTAGACATACATGTGATGAGGCAATCGCGATAAAATTAACATCTGATTTTAATTTTTGGCTATAACTTTAAAACTACTTGATAGAATCACTCCAAATTTTCAATGAATATTCGTTAATGCATAAGCTATGATGTGGGTATAAAATAAAACAACTAATTGTATCAATTTTGCCTATATCGCCCTGCACTACAAGCAGGTTGCACCCATCACCTGTGTATGTCTACAATCATAGATTGAATATAATAGCGCTCTTTTCAAACATACTAATCTTACAGATGTGAGTGATCAGCATGATATAGTTCAATGCATAGGTACCGCGTGAAAAAATTTCCATGACTATTTATTGATAGATAGGCTATGATGTGGGCACAAAATAAAACAACTAATCTTTTATTTAGATAGTGGTCAAATAATTCTTTTGTACTGCATCCATTTGCATATCTTCTGGAGCGTGCCTATAGAGGAGATGATTAACTAATGACCTTATGTGCAAGCACTCTATAAGTAAATACTTATGAAAACGTATGTAACTTGAACGTGGGGTGTGTGTGGGGAAGGGGGTTACACGATAATCGATTATCGATTTTCCTCCACCACCCTCAACCACACAAATATACCCCCCTAATCATCCTTAGCGACTGCGATTGAACATGACAGTCTGTGATCATCATTTCCGTGTTAGGTTTTAGAATTTAATTGAATATTGACAATTAATTGATTGTCGGTTATCGACTGTCTATTACCCCCCCCACCACCACCAACAACTCAAACACTGCTTAACAACGACATCTACCGGCGTGGCGTCTTAAATAAAGACTGTGATCACGAACTCCTACAATTGCTATATTGCCCATATTCATGACATTTAAAGATGTCCGGATCTATGTGTGTCTTTATTACAATTTAAAAAAACAATCAATTATCATGCCATAGATAAATTAGGGTTTAAAACTTACTTTCGTGTTTCACAATGTCAATTGTCATGAATATAGAAGAAAAGTTTACTGGTTTGAATAAGTCACACACAAAAAAAAAAGAAAAAAAAAAGTGAAACTGTTGGGGCTCGAACCGCTAGCCTTTCGTTTCACCGTCTGAAGTACTGTCCATTACACCACGCTGTCATGTTGAAATAATTACGGGATTCCGTGATATATGGGTGCGCATTGCATTCTCGTGATTATGAAAATGGTAAATCTCGACAGATGATTTACATTTGCTAAAATCAGTCAAATGTAAATAATGTTAGAGCTAACAAAACGTAAAATAGTAAAATTAGATATAGTTTTTAACAAGCTTTCAAACAAAACACTTTACAAATAAAAGTTGACACCAAATCGGCCTAAATTATGAATTTTGTCAACGGTTTACCATTTCTAAATTAAAGAAACTCCTTGTATTAATATTCAGTATTAGATTATGGTAAACCGTCAAATCACTATGTGATTCAATGGGACGATTTACAATTGCACTTTACAATTTCACGCAAATAAAATGATCAATTTGAAAGATATCTCTGCATGAGTAGGCCTACTTCATGAGCATACTAATGCGATTTTTTTTATTTGTTCGTTTTGTTTTTTTGCTTTTGGGAGGGCGTTGATCTGAAAAAGGTGAAAAAGGTCGTTTTTGACTATATTGCCCTGCACTGCAGCGTTCACGCGATACATATGCATTGAACTATATCATGCTGATCACTCTCATCTGTAAGATTAGTATGTTTGAAAAGAGCGCTATTGTATTCAATCTATGATTGTAGACATACACAGGTGATGGGTGCAACCTGCTTGTAGTGCAGGGCGATATAGTCAAAATTGATACAATTAGTTGTTTTATTTTATATCCACATCATAGCTTATTCATTAACTAATATTCATTGAAAATTTGGAGTAATTCTATCAAGTAGTTTTCAAGTTACAGCCAAAAGTTTAAAATCAGATGTTAATTTTAGCGATTGCCTCATACAATCCCCGAAATATGTCTTGAAACATTAAAGCGTCTTTAGGGAAAATAAGTCCCCCACTCCCCGTGCAATGTTGAAACGTGCAAATGTGTTCAGCGTGTCTCTAAAGTGTCGCAACATTGAATGATGGGGGTGGGGAAGGAAAAGTGTTAATTGATGGCCCAGCTTTCTTCTAATTCCAAATATTGAACAGTTTTTATCCACATTAAAAATACACTTTTGATTTCATTCAAGATACCTAAAGCGTTTCAACGACATATTTCGGGGATTGTCTGAGGCAATCGCAAAAATTAACATCTGATTTTAATCTTTTGGCTATAACTTTAAAACTACTTGATAGAATCACTCCAAATTTTCAATGAATATTAGTTAGTGCATAAGCTATGATGTGAGTATAAAATAAAACAACTAATTGTATCAATTTTGACTATATCGCCCTGCACTACAAGCAGGTTGCACCCATCACCTGTGTATGTCTACAATCATAGATTGAATACAATAGCGCTCTTTTCAAACATACTAATCTTACAGATGTGAGTGATCAGCATGAGTGATCAACACTAGTCTTGCTACTACTGATAACCTTCGTCTCCTAGGTGTAACAGTCTCCAGTGATCTTTCGTGGAATTGTCACGTCAACAACATTGTCAAAAAGTGCAATAAATTACTTGGTTTTACCAGAATTGTCGCGGGAAGTAAGAACTCCTATGTTCTACTCAAACTTTACCAGTCGCTCATTTTGCCAATACTAGATTACTGCTCGCCTGTTTGGAATGTTTACAAGAAATGTAATATTGATAAATTGGAACAAATACAGCATCGTGCTACTAGGTCAATTCTTTGTCAACGTAGGGGGGATCAATCATACGAGGACAGACTCAGAACTCTAAATCTCACAACTTTGAACACTAGAAGGACTTATTTGTCTGTTTCATTCGCTTGTTCTTGTCTTACTAATGCCAATCCCTTTCTTTTTTCCAGGTGGTGTGTTAATACGAGACATGAAGCTTTAATTTTTAAACAATCAATCACTCCTAAAACAGATGCTTACAAAAACTGTCTTTTAGTTAATTTCCCAGTGTTATGGTCTTCAATTCCATCCGATATCAGAGACTCATATCTCACCTGTAGCAAGTCTACTTTTAAATCTCAACTCAAATCTCACTATATGGAGCATGATGATTAATTTGTATTGATGCCTTTTTGTATTTTTTTCCAATATGATTTGTATGTGTGTGGTCTGCTGAGTTGGGAGCGCTGCGCCTTAATATGGTGACAGTGCTCTTTTGTGCTTTCAGTGTTCCCCGGCAGCTCAGTAGACCCAATTTGTTGTTTTGTCTCAATTTTGTTGTTAATTGCCAGATGAATAAAATAAAATAAATAAAATATAGTTCAATGCATAGGTACCGCGTGAAAAAATTTCCATGACTATTTATTGATAGATAGGCTATGATGTGGGCACAAAATAAAACAACTAATCTTTTATTTAGATAGTGGTCAAATAATTCTTTTGTACTGCATCCATTTGCATATCTTCTGGAGCGTGCCTATAGAGGAGATGATTAACTAATGACCTTATGTGCAAGCACTCTATAAGTAAATACTTATGAAAACGTATGTAACTTGAACGTGTGGGTGTGTGTGGGGGAAGGGGGGTTACACGATAATCGATTATCGATTTTCCTCCACCACCCTCAACCACACAAATATACTCCCCCATATCATCCTTAGCGACTGCGATTGAACATGACAGTCTGTGATCATCATTTCCGTGTTAGGTTTTAGAATTTAATTGAATATTGACAATTAATTGATTGTCGGTTATCGACTGTCTATTACCCCCCCTCCCACCACCACCAACAACTCAAACACTGCTTAACAACGACATCTACCGGCGTGGCGTCTTAAATAAAGACTGTGATCACGAACTCCTTATCTGACAATTGCTATATTGCCCATATTCATGACATTTAAAGATGTCCGGATCTATGTGTGTCTTTATTACAACTAAAAAAAACAATCAATTATCATGCCATAGATAAATTAGGGTTTAAAACTTACTTTCGTGTTTCACAATGTCAATTGTCATGAATATAGAAGAAAAGTTTACTGGTTTGAATAAGTCACACACAAAAAAAAAAGAAAAAAAGTGAAACTGTTGGGGCTCGAACCGCTAGCCTTTCGTTTCACCGTCTGAAGTACTGTCCATTACACCACGCTGTCATGTTGAAATAATTACGGGATTCCGTGATATATGGGTGCGCATTGCATTCTCGTGATTATGAAAATGGTAAATCTCGACAGACGATTTACATTTGCTAAAATCAGTCAAATGTAAATAATGTTAGAGCTAACAAAACGTAAAATAGTAAAATTAGATATAGTTTTTAACAAGCTTTCAAACAAAACACTTTACAAATAAAAGTTGACACCAAATCGGCCTAAATTATGAATTTTGTCAACGGTTTACCATTTCTAAATTAAAGAAACTCCTTGTATTAATATTCAGTATTAGATTATGGTAAACCGTCAAATCACTATGTGATTCAATGGGACGATTTACAATTGCACTTTACCATTTCACGCAAATAAAATGATCAATTTGAAAGATATCTCTGCATGAGTAGGCCTACTTCATGAGCATACTAATGCGATTTTTTTTTATTTGTTCGTTTTTTTTTGCTTTGGGGAGGGCGTTGATCTGAAAAAGGTGAAAAGGTCGTTTTTGACTATATTGCCCTGCACTGCAGCGTTCACGCGATACATATGCATTGAACTATATCATGCTGATCACTCTCATCTGTAAGATTAGTATGTTTGAAAAGAGCGCTATTGTATTCAATCTATGATTGTAGACATACACAGGTGATGGGTGCAACCTGCTTGTAGTGCAGGGCGATATAGTCAAAATTGATACAATTAGTTGTTTTATTTTATATCCACATCATAGCTTATTCATTAACTAATATTCATTGAAAATTTGGAGTAATTCTATCAAGTAGTTTTAAAGTTACAGCCAAAAGTTTAAAATCAGATGTTAATTTTAGCGATTGCCTCATACATGTCTGAGGCAATCGCAAAAATTAACATCTGATTTTAATCTTTTGGCTATAACTTTAAAACTAGTTTATAGAATCACTCCAAATTTTCAATTCACTGCTTGCTTGAGAGCTCTTGGACGAAAATGTGTGCTCAGGTGTATCGAGTATAGAAACCTTTCCATATGCATTTACATTAATAATATAGTCAAGTTTCAGTGACTGATGCGATTGGAATATATGATATTAGGATATCTGTTATAGGGTCTGCATTTGGAGTACTTGTACCAGCCCTAGTCCAAGTTGATATGAAGATTTCTCACTTTAAAATAAAAATAAATAAGTGTTATTCTTTATTATTGTCATCTAGTGTTTGAAGTAGTATTTATTACCACTATTTTAAAGCCATTATGTAAGATCTGTTCAAATGTATTTGGTTAATATTTGTCAATCCTGATTTTTTGGCATATTTGTAATGTAAACACAATTTCTAAATTTCACCTAGGGATGAAATCAAAAGTCGACCACCGCGGCCGCCGGCGGTTGGCGGCGGTTGAACCACACTCCATTGTTTAGAACAATATATCGGCTCCAACCGGACGGAGTTGCCGGAACTCGGCGGTTGACCGCCGGTCGAGTTTTAATTTCATCCCTTAATTGGAATCACCTAGATTTGTTGTAGTAGGACAACAATACAATTTTGAATTAATGTCATTTACATCCCCGTAGAGCACCAAGGTTGATCAAATATAATAAGTCGGGTTTCTTCGAATGGACAATTAATTTTCCTGACAAATGTTGCTAATATTTTTTACGTATTTTTGGCAAAGAATAACAAAATCTAATTTTGAAATTTCACTGCTTAATTTCATGAGTGAATTCATCATTTTCAATGAAAAAAAACTATTTGTTTTGGTTACGGGTCAGGTGAGTTAGTAAGCCGGATGGTTATATACTCGATAACAAACAATTATTATGCAAATTATGCAAAATAAATATATTGAGCAATTAGAGCGATTACAATCTTAATAAAAAGTATTCTGATTCCTTTATAAAGATGGTGTGGTCGACGAACACCCATGTTGGATGCGGTGCAGCATTTTGCCCTACAGTTGTAGGTAGCGCGGGTAAGACGTACAACAATTGGTGGATCGTGATTTGTAATTATAAACCAGGGTAAGTATGTTCAGTGCGTTGTACACTTAAAGGCCCATTCAGTGATTTGCTGATCCGGACGATCGTAAAAATCATCAAAATTCAGATTTTGGTACTTTTGTCATTGTCATAAATGTGTTAGCATAGCCTATTAGTGGTTCAGCCGAAAGCCAGGTATTTAAGAAAAAATATAGAATTTGTATGGATCTGTAATTTAGATACTGACAATATCTAAATTAGTTACATGTATTTGAATGGGGCTTCAACTTCGTCAATACTGTTGTTTTCTTTGTTTTTGCCAAATTTTTCATTTCAAAACTACCAAATGACAATTTGAATGACTTATCCTTCACTTTTAAGCAATTTATAAACAATTTTAATTTTTTACACTTTCGCTGGGATCACTGAATGGGTCTTTAAAGGATTAAGGTACCAGCTATTTCACCCCTGTATATCATTAACAAACAAAGATAAATATCAGTATCTTTTAGCTCAAATTTATTACCTCATGCGTTGAAATGATTAGAACACAAACGTGCTACTTTTGATTTCGTTTCTTTTGCAGGTGTTAGATCACCATTTCTTTTCCTCAAACAATTTCAACAAATGAGGTCATAAATGCAGTTGATTAGCGCCAGGAAGCCGCTCTTACTTTACTTGATTTTTCGGCTGCGTTAGATTTGATCGATCATTACATCATGCTGCAGCGACTGCGTTAGCGCTATGGTATTAAAGGCACTGCTTTTAAATTATGTCATCCTATCTCAAGGGCCTTACTCAGTGCATTGATGTTTATGATGACACCTCGGATGAATTCTTACTTCATGAGGGTGTACCTCATAGGCGTAGATCCCGGGGGGGGGGGATGGGGGGGATTTATCCCCCCCCCAATATTTTGCCAGGGGGATGGTCCATACAATCATCCCCCCCAATGTTGACGCCTGATAATGGGTTTCTGACCAAATTAACCTCATATTTGCCCATTTTAGCCCCAAAAGTGCAAATTTTCGCGCGCTTCGCGCGCATTTAATCTACTTTAACACCATATTTCATCAGTTTAGCTTCAAAATAGCAAACATTTTCGCGCGCTTCGCGCGCATTTATATCATAAACTAATTCTGTCGCCAAAGGGTGCTGGATTGACTATACTTCAAGATTTTTTTCCAACTTCATCCCCCCAATGTCAAAAAGAAATCTACGCCACTGGTGTACCTGAGGGATCCATATTGGGTCCACTCATATTTACCATGTATACTGCCCCACTAGGTGACATCATTTCATCCTATGGGTTGATTTACATGATTCATGCTGATGACACACAGTTGTATAATAGTTCTTGATCCATCCAAGCGTAGTGAGAGTATTGATATTGAACAGTGTGTTTCAGATATTAAGGCATGGGCAGTTACCAATAAGCTAATGCTGAATGATTCAAAACCTGAGGTTATTCATCTGTCATCTCAATTTGTCAAGACCCTGCCACTACCACCACTTACCATTGGTAATGCAGCTATAGATCCGTCGACCTCAGCCCGAGATCTTGGTGTTGTGATTGATAGTGCACTTAACATGAAAAAGCATGTGAAAGCTTTAGCAAGATTTGTAGGATCTGCAAGTATCTTCCAAAACATGGGATCGCCAAATTACAGCGCATTCAGAATTCTGCTGCGCGCCTGGTCTCTCGTGTAAAATATCGTGACCACATGAAGCCAGTATACGATCTCCACTGGCTTTCATTATTGAGCAGCGTATCGTGTACAATTTGCTCCTGATTACTTTAAAGGCCTTGCATGATCTTGCCCCGCTGTATTTAAAATAATCGGTTAATACATATCAATCCAACCGTTCACTACTTTCTGCTACTTTCTGAATTTGTTGGGTGTCCCAAAGTGCAATACAAAGTTTTATGGTGAGAGAGCTTTTTGTAATGCAGCTCCAGTCCTGTGGAATAACTTACCTATACAAATAGAACAGATTCCATCAATCATTTTAAGAGTACCGTAGAATTTCTTCTGCCTTCTTCAAGCATATCCCGGAAGCATATATGCCTCTAAACGAGGTATTTTTTTGACGAAGGAGACGAAAGGCAAATACCCTCCACAAACATATTACAATGGATTGGTCTTACAATAATACGTGTTTGTACAACCGCCTATATCAGTAATATAGTTGTTCAAACTCCAACTAATATTTTTGTGGAGAATGTCTGCCTCTCGTCTCTTTTATCGAAAAGAGGCATATGCTTGTAGTCAAGGTATTACGGTATTTTAAAAACACACCATTTAAAAGATGCATTTAGTGATATCTTAAACTTTTAAATTTTTACTTTACCTTTTAATCTATTCTCATCTCTTATCTCGGTATCGGTTGTATATTATTTGATATACACCAGGCACAAAAAGAAACTCGTCAGTTATATTCATCTTTGCTGTTCAATATCTTGATTATTTTGGATTATTCTGAAATATACATTCTATGTTAATTGGACTTTGCTTTCTCATTTGACACCCTGTTCGTGAAAAACGAACAAGAATTGACCAAGATATGCGCCTCCAAAGCCTCAAACCCCAAAATCAAAAGTTGCATTTTCAACGATTTTCAATGGGAACGCATCGTTGTATTGCACACAAGCACCACGGGCCAATCAATAGAGCACACAGTGTAACAGGCACAATTGAATCGTTAAAATTGCAACTTTTCATTTTGGGGTTTGAGAGTTTGGAGGCGCAAATATTGGTCAATTCTTGCTCAATGTTCACGAACAGGATGTCAAATGAGACAGAAAAGTCCAATTAACAAAATGTATATTTCAGAATAATCCAAAATTAGCAAGTTATTGAACAGCAAGTGTGAATATAACTGACGAGTTTCTTTTTGTGCCTGGTGTAGTTGAAATTTATTTGTGTAATTAATCATCATACTACTTTATTAACAAACAAGGTTAAAAAGCACACACAAAACCCAGGACATGGCCAACATGCCAGTGCAAAACAACAGCATGGACCAATGCAGGGAAAACGAAGCAAAAACAAACAATTACATACAAGAAATGCATAAAAATCATTTAAAAGATCCAACAAACATGCTTAAACAATGTTCAATTTGAGGTACAGTTTTGGTGTTTTTAACATATTCTAAAGGGCATTGAGATTTTGTATGTAAGAAATAAATATTATTATTATTATTATTATTAAATCAGAGCTAACGAGTATACATGTATTAAATTTGAAATATTTGTGTTTGTTAGAATATAAAGGTGAACATAACTGGTACCTTAATTATTTTGTGCACTGTATATGGCTCAAAGAGATTAGAGCCAAAGACACATCACATAGAGTCGCTTATAGGGGGCAAAATAGTGTACCTCCAGATTATTCCGCTATGCGCCCGTTACACTTCGATTTAAATTGTGTGATTATTTGCGTTGTGTGAAGAATGCGTCGTACTGATAATTCACGAAGAAAAAGGTTGTTCTACGGGTGGAGGGGCCTTTCAAGTAGGATCGGTCGGGCTAATTATTTGGGTGGTTGGTGCAACCCCTGTCACCCCGGTGTCGCCATTCCTGGCATGTGGGGAAGACATGGAACATGCAGAAATGACCCTTTTAGTAGAAGCCCGATATCGCCGAGGGCGAGGTTATGGATATGTGCAAAACTCATATTCACCACAATGTATAAGTGTGATATGACCAACATAATTGTTGAAATTCCCGCAAGGGGATGGGGGTGTGCGTTTTTGTGTAAGGAGGGATGTGTGAGTATGGTGTGTACTACCACAGAGAAGTAAATAAATAAATAATAAGGGGAACTGAAATATCACAAATAATAATGTAATTTAGTTTTCATTGAAAGTGAATGACGTCCAATTGGTTCCAACATTTAGGGGCAATTACGGGGGAAGACCATACACGAAGGGACCAAGCTGTGAAGGATGTGGGCCTGAAGCGAGTTGGTGCTTTGAAAACAAATGCAGTAAGTATATTTCAATAAAATTCAGTTGACATAAATCGGTCACTCTCGATATCATTTGGGTTTATACATGTATTTATAACGTTTTGTCGTCGCAGCAAAAGTTATTTATATATTAGTCCGTCGATTCCCCGTAGATACTTACGCATGCCCTACGAGAAATTTCAACCATATGCAAATTCGACTAAAATTTCAATCGGATTCTGATCCTGAGATTTTATTAAAATCATAGATTTTTTCACAAAATACAGTACCTAAAGTTTATAGTTATTGCAAGTTATCAGTCCATTAAAGCATTGGTGTAGAAAGATGAATTATTAAATAAAATCAAGGACTTCCTTTTTAGAAAATGCTATAATATTGCTTGATAATAAATTTAGTAATCACTCTCAGACATTGTGCCCTTTTTAATTTCGTAGGGTCTTTTAGTTAATTATAGTACATTACAATCGTAATTCTGTAATAGAGCCAACCGAAGGAAAACTTTCTTCCTAACATTGTCAGATAGCACCAATGTTTTTTCTGATATTGAACGGTGTATAGCAAATAAAGACATTTATTTTACTTTGTGAACATTTCAGGAAATTGTAAACAAGACGGCATCACATGCGGTAAGAATGTATTACATTTGTATTTTAAATAAATTAACTCCTTTTATATGATTCCAAAAAAAATGTATTGAAATGTACTCGCTTTAATAGTCGGACGTTTTCCCGTTGAGTTTTTGGTCGACTTTTTTTATATACTATTAAGGGTTTCAACGGGTTCGGCGTCGAACAACTATAGCATTTCGAAATACCACGGCTCTTTTGTGAGCAGCAATTTCTTAAGTAAAAAAAGGCGATCCGCTAATATTATTGGTCAAGGGACAGCCCACAATAATACTGACGAAAGCGTGACAGTTTTATGCTTGTCGCCATGGGGGTAGGTGGGTGTGAGGGGTGCGACACCTCCTGGTGACCCCTAAAGGAAAAAGTAAGAGAAAGGAAGAGAGAGATGGAGAAAAGGAAAGAGAGAGGGAGGAATTTGCTCGTCTACACCAATGTCAATCTGATAGTATGCTCCCTAGTTTCCCTTTTTCACCTCAAACTTGAACAAAAATCTCAAAAATGAGAGTTATAATTCCACCCTTTTTATATGTAAATCACAAATATGAGTGCTAGAACAGTTTCTCTGATGCCTGGAAAAGCATCATCAAACCTCGTAAGCTGAATCAAAATACCGGGACTAAATTAACCAAAAGTTGTAAAAGGCCTATGCATCTTCATTTGACACGATTTTAGGACACAACTGCCCCTTGAGAAAATGGTCTAGCGACGGCCCTGCGACGAACTCTAAATCTATGTCAATTTGGGTTTTTTTTAAGGGATTTAAAACTTTTTAGTCAAGCTCTACCTGTTAGAACTTGCAATGATTTGGTGAATTAAAATATTTTTTGGTTAAAAGAACTTTTATACAACCAGTCAAACACACGTTTCCTGATACTGCTTCTTCTCAGATTGTTCCATTAAGTGTCACCATTGTGGCACACCAACTGAGAATGACTGCACATGTTCTTGTCAGAAAGGATGGTTTGGGACATTTTGTGAGGGTAAGTAGGCTTATTATGCTTAATCATGCTTATCAGTCCGGTCCGACTGCCTGATCAGGAAATACTGCCGAATCAGGCAGCATGTTGCCTGCGCAGGCAACATGGTATCCCACAATGCAATGCTCTATTTCAAACGATTATTTCTTGATTTAGAGTAAAGAAGTAGGTAAAATACATAAAATTATCACTGGATGTACAATCAGTAGTATTTTTTCATCAATTTTAGTTAAAATAAAGGTAATTTGCATATTTAAATCAATTTTTTTTTAAACCGTTAGAAATTGTTTTGTTATTTTAATTATTTTCCTCCCGGTGGAATTTTTTTTTCGCCCAGTGAAAAATTGTCAACTTACATGTAGCTCATGTGTGTCAAAGTAAAATTTCCATCGATCTTTTATAAAATCACCATGAACAATTTAGTCCTTAGTCTGTCAAATTCGGAAGGGTTACCAAAGCCTGTGTTGCCTGCGCAGGCAACATGCTGCCTGACTCAACAGTATTTCCTGATCAGGCAGTCGGACCAGACTGCTTATAGAGAACTTAAATGGTTCAATTTAAGGTTGGTCTTAACCCTGAATTTATGGACACTTTTGGGCCTCATAACAGCTTAATTGTTGGTCTAAAGTATATAAAAGTATACATATTTAGAATGGCAAAGACTTGATAAATTCATCTTAAATTCATAGTCTTTGCCGTTCTAAATATATATACTTTTTATATACTTTAGACCAACAATTTAGCAGTTATGAGGCCCGTAAGTTTCCATAATTCCATGGTTAAGACCAACCTTAATCAAGTTTTTATATCATAAAGATTGAAATTGCTAATTGGAGTATACTCGGGATGTCATGGATATAGATTGGGCTCCCGGGCTCGTATGAATTGGTGCTAAGTTTAGCGAAAGTAACTGCAACACTACTTGTTTATTTCGCTTACCGGGAGAGGTTTCGAGGAACTTCCTCGTCGCCGATATAGCTAGCTCTGACGTTTTCTTGGAAACGGCTAGAGACTAACCAGATCAGGTGAGATCACACTAGTTGACGTCGCACAACCTGTTCAAACCCATCGGTACCAGGGCATGACTTTTCTGCTTTCGTGGTGCAAAGAGAAGGCCGAACAGCTACGCCAATTTAAAATGTTTTTTTTTTCTAGAAGATACATTCTATGGTGTTAAAAACATTTCGCATATTATGAAAGTCTCACGGTGTGTGCAAAATAGTTTGTACTGCAGGGACATTGTGCGACAGATCCGAGTTTCAGAGCACTATATTTTAGTGCTCCAGAAGTATGTGTTGACAGTACCTCAATTTTGCCACATTATGATTTAGGCCCAACAATAATTCTTGCAATATTCATGATTCATATTTATGACGAAAGATAAAACAGGATAGGCCCAGCAAACACAAAACGTTTTCGATATCATTCGCCAAAGGTTAGAAAGGTTGTCAAAGAAATAAAACAAGTTTAAATGTTGGGTTATATAAAGGGCATATGAAGGGTATAAAACGTTTTCATAACATTTAAAACATTTTGATAACCTCCTGCAAATATTCTAATAGAATGTTATTTAAGTGTTGACAAAATATTGGCAAAAAGTGTTTGCATAAAATATAATTTACAATAACATTTTTAAAACATTTTAAAAATAGTTTTGTAGTGTGTTTTCATACATAACGTTTTAAAACGTTTTTATGACCCGACATTTTAAAAATTATTAATACGTTTTTACCAAAACCAACAATCTAAAATATAACCTGTTTAAAAAGTTTTTTAAAAACGTTTTTTGTGTTAGCTGGGAGCTTTCTAGTAAACTCAAACTAAGAGCATTATATAAAGAATGTCATAGTATACAAATATTGACTACTATCTTCTTCTAGCGTGTCCAAGCGCAGGGTCAAATGCGCCCGAGCCAGTAGCTGACGCAGTGACGAGCAGAATCGTTGAATTCAGCTAGGTCCATATGTGTGCAGTGTTGCCCCATCTGTGGACACATCAACAGGTGTTCCATAGTCTGTGGAACCGTTCCACACTCACAGGTAGTGTTTTGCCCTTCTGGTAGGTTTTGCCCATTTCTGCAAAGCGACCTTGCACCTTCCGACCCCTGATCTTAGTCTGTTGAGACACCGCCACTCAGGCCATGTGGAATCAGCTCCAGGTGGTAGCTGCTCACTGGGTTGCAGTCCCATAGCTGGTGAATTGGTGAATTGACTACTATGAGGGGCATGGTTAAAATTATAGGCCCAAGGTGATCTCAAAACCATGACTATGCCCCGAGGCGTACATGCCCCGAATAAAAAGCAGTCAATATTTGTTTTATATACCAAATCTTAAGATTCTTGTCATCTGTTTGGTTAAAAGCATCGATTTTGGCAAGAGAAATTAATAGTTTCAATGCGAACGGCACACAGATTACAATCTGCGATTTCTGCGTAATTATAGCGCGTGAAAACATTAACGCGTGCGTAATATCATTTTACGCTGGGAAAAACGCGCAGTTTGATCGTGACGCACGTGACCGGTCCATAGTTCATTTCCATGGACCGGTCCATAGTTCATTTTGCGGGCATAGTTAATTCAATGACTGCACTTTCAACCAATCAGATGACAGAAATCTATATATGAGGTATATAATTTCAAATGTTTGTCAATAATTGATAAGAATCACTTCTTTTGCAGATCAATGCATAGATGAAGAGCATGAATATTGTGAAGACTATGACTATTTTCAAGAAGAATGTCCGTATTATGCCATTATAAGAAGAAAATGTCCAGTTATGTGTGGAAAATGCGGTAAGAAACGATTTGGTCCATGGGGGCCAAAGGAGGCATTTTGAAAATTGAGTTACTGTAATTATTACATTATACATACAATAGGCTATCATTTATTGAAAACACCAAAGGTCTAGCATACTTGGTTCAGAAGTTATGAAGTTTTTGATGTCTATTTTCTTATGTATTTTATTGTTTTTTACTCCATATTTTGACCTTTATCTCAGTTTCAAATTTGCCGCCTTTGGCCCCCATGGACCAGATCGTGTCACATGTATTATTTCCATCTGTTTTACAAAATATAGTTAGAGGTTAATAACTGCGCATCGGATATTTAGAGGGCATTGTGAAAAATCTAAACATTTTGCCTTTGGAACCGAGGAATATCCCGAGGGGCGCAGTCCGGCGAGATATTCCGAGTATTTATATTGTTCAGACTATGACTATTTTCAAGAAGACTCTCCGTATTATGCCGTTATAAGAAGAAGATGTCCAGTTATGTGTGGACTTTGCGGTAAGAAAATGTATTATTTCCATCTGTTTTACAAAATATAGTTAGAGGTTAATAACTGCGCATCGGTTATTTAGAGGGCATTGTGAAAAATCTAAACATTTTGCCTTTGGAACCGAGGAATATCCCGTGGGGCGCAGTCCCGCGAGATATTCCGAGTTCCAAAGGCAAAATGTTTAGATACCGTAAAACCCCGTCTACAAGCATATAGTGTGCTTCTGATGAAAGCTACATTTATCCAGTCGCCATTATGGAGTTTGAGCAAATAAATTACGGATCCAAGCATATACAAACGAGTATTATTTTAAGACCGATCAATTGTATTGGTATATTAACGCTTGCTTCGAATTAATTAAGCTTTTATAAAAAAACACACTATATATGCTTGTAGACGGGGTTTTACGGTACACTATAAATCCCTAGCTGTACACTATTTAAACACGTTAGGTGTTTTTTGTTATTATTATCTTCATGTACCTTTCAAGAAAAAAAGGTTTCATATTTTGGTCCTATTTTCCTAATTATCACAAGTCCAAAATAAAGTCAACACCGTCACTACGTGTTTAGGATGCGTTTAGATACAAATTCAAAGTGTGATAACTTGTAAACCAAAGAGACGGTGTGGATTTTATTTTGGACTTGCGATGTGTATTAGAATAGGTGAAACCACTTTTTTTTTTCTGAGAAGGTACATGTAGACTCTCTGTGATGTAGATAATAAATAATAACTATTTGGCAATACGCCTTAAATGTGTTCAAAAGGTGTTACAGGTACGGATTTACAGTGTATACCTTGATTGGCTATAATTGGCTTCGCGGATATTAGTAAAATTGGTTATATGATTGTTACATTTTTTTAGTAATCCCTGTTAAGCGTGTGATTTACAGTGCAAATTCATTGTTAAGGGTCACTTCTTCAGTCTTTTGAAACACGAGGCAGACTCCACTTTTGTCCGTTAGTCCTGACAAAGATCACTTCGGATCCATGTCGATTGCCTATGTCGTGAAAACTGATGCATGTCAAAGTATGAATAGTAATGGTATGATTCTTTGTCCCCATTTCTTTTCATTGCAGTAGCCGCAACTGGAAGCGAACCGCCGTGTAATGAATGGTAAGTTTACGTGATATCAATCATGTCAAATAATGACAACTGAGATAAATGGGGACTTGGATCAAAAAAGATGCAATTAATACGTTTAGGGCAGAACTTATGACAATTTTTTGGGAAAGAGGCAAAAACCTGT
This sequence comes from Amphiura filiformis, assembly GCF_039555335.1. Taxonomy (NCBI): domain Eukaryota; kingdom Metazoa; phylum Echinodermata; class Ophiuroidea; order Amphilepidida; family Amphiuridae; genus Amphiura; species Amphiura filiformis. The sequence goes on along the minus strand of NW_027305744.1, from coordinate 22,668 downwards.
GATTGTGCATACTTTCATACAATCGCAGTCACAAAGATAATAGTGTCATTGAAATTTTGGAAGTAATAGGAAAATCCTATATCAAAATAAAGAGTACAGTGTCACCTTTAACACTAAACATGCCTGGCATTTTTCCTTCCATATTGACCTTCTTTTATGAGGACTTCTTCCTCTTCTTCTTCTTCTTTTTCACGTAAATGTTGTTCATCTAAAGCTTTTAGAATAACGTGTCGTATGTTTCCCTTTTTATACAGATGAGATCTGACCCGTCTGTGGTCTACCTAGATGAAGACGACTTCCGGATACCACGCTTAAAGATTAAATATTAAATACAATGTAATTATAGTAAATCAGCTTACGTTACAAGTCCCTTATCATTCATTATAGTAAATGATAATACATTCTTTTTTGACATATTTAGTTCCCAGAGGAAATCATTATGAGTCCCTGTGCTGATCAGTTTACTATAATCCGAGTTAAATGCCGCTTTTTTGTGTGACAAGCCGAAACCCTCCCTTAACTTCTCCCTTCCCCATCACATAGGAGCAACATTATATGATTGAACATGTTCGAGGAAAGGGGATGTGCTTATTTACATTACCCTATTGAAAGTGTCCCAACTGACAAGTAGTTTGACACACTAGTCCAAGTAAAGCAAGATTTCACTAACACCATACTTAAAGTCCCTAGAAAATCCTGCAAGGTACATATGTTAATTTGGATAAACCAAAAATGGCGAAATAGTTTGACCTGTCCGTCTTCGAAGTCCAGTTCTCGAGTTATTTATATGCACATAGGTTAATGACATGTGTTTGCCTCCACAGAGTTAAACATGGACCTATGCTCCAATTTTGATTAAAATAGTCTAAAATTCTCCCGCTTGTGAATCATTATGTTACAATAAGCTTACATTATAAAGAATAGTATAGTGACCCAACTAGTTACATTTATGACTTTGTTCAGTTTAAATGGGCCTTTACTTGATGCGTCGTATGTTGACATTTAGCAAGAGGCGTGATGTTCAGTGTATGATGGTTGAATGAAATATTACTCCTCTTTCAGCCAAAAAACGTTGATAAAATAAGTCAAATTGTGTGAGGGATTTGTAACGTAATGCTTTGTTTTATTTTGATGATCGCGATCTTCAAAGGTGATGGTACATATTAATTGTCCATGCCAGAGAGATCCAGGTGATATGACAAAATCTGGGAACATGAAGGTTGGCCAAATCGGTTCATACTTTGTAAGATTGATGTACTAGATGACATATTTCCACATGCCAGACTAGACCCACCTGACCCCCCTGGGTAGGGAGATATGGGTACCCCCTAATTTGGGGCTTTTGACACAGGAAAATTGCTGTGAAAACAGTTGAAAAATGGCAAAGTTTATGAAGTTATTTTTCTATCAGCAACTTCTTGATTGGATTTTATTTTGAAATATTTGTCAAGAGCATAGTTTATTTGTAATATAGAACTTAAAATTGCAATGATTGGGGTCTTGGGTTTCAGGAGGGGGTCATCAAAGTGACCCCTCTTTAGCATTTTTAAAAATGTAAAAAAAGGGTAATTTTAAAGCCCTTTTATGAAAATATACATCTTAAATATTGATTTTTTTTAATGTCAACATTTTGAGGCTATATTGGTCTACTCCAAACAATAAATAGTAGATTCGGGCGGTGTAACGAATTTGCATAAAATTGGTGTTTCTAGACAGTATTTTCGCCTAATAAATTTCTTGAAAATGATATTGTAAGTCTAAAATTGGAGGAAACTGAATGTGACAATTCTATTTTTTAGTCTTAAAATGCTTAAAATGTTTTCATATGGTAACATTGTTTTAGATTTTTCTAAACAGAATCATGTCAAGTCTGCAGAAGTGTTTCTAAATACAAAACAATTCATATTTAGCTATCTGAGTAAAATGCAAAACAGAAATACTGAATACAAGACTACCTTGTGATAAACCATGATGAACAAAATTGCAATATAAATGTAGATCCATTATGTAGGCCTATTGTGTATGCATTTTTTAATTATATCATATATATTGTTTTTATATATTAATAAAATTATGCCTAAAAGCCCTCAAATGTTATATGAGTATGAAACTAGGATATTAGTTGGCTACTGTGATAATAGCTGATAACTAACATAAATCACAAGAGTTTATAAAGGAGTAAGTTAATCATTTCAAATAAATTGGATCACAGTTTACATTCACAAATAAATATTCTAGAAACACTATACTGCAAGTGCCCAAGAATCTTAGCCATAGGATGTAGTTCCAGTAGGCCTTTCTAGTAGCTGGGGCAGATATGGTATTTTATGATCGTCAATTCATGCTATACTGCTTGAACTGCAACTGCCTTATAAATCCTGAAGTATTCACTAAATCAAACCAGGATTTTATTCAATTACAATCGCAAATTTCCAATTTGAGATTGTACTGTTTTTGGTCAGTTCTTCTTTCTTTCTTCTGTCAAACTTGTAACGAGCCATCATAGCAATATGCTTTAGGTCAATGTAAGCATATTTGGTCACATGGACCAATGGGTGGGGGCACAAATGTTAAATGACCAACTCGGGGTCAAAGGTCATGCAAAGGTCATTATGGTCAAAATGTGATTTTCACTAAAAATGCTTCTTCTTCCACAAATTACATAACACAATGACGAAACTTGCATACCTGCATCGGCTTTAGCCAATGTCTAAAAGTTGTACAAAGAATTGGGGTCAAAGGTCATTAAGGTGGTAAAATCTTACAATTGCATTATCTCGACATCCGTAAGGGGTATGGGGCTCAAACTCGGTGACAACAAATCTCATGACCAGGGGAACATTTTACAGGGGTCAGGTCAAAGGTCATGCAGAGATCAAATTTTAGAAATGCATTTTCTGCACATCTGTAAGGGGTACGGGACTCAAACTCTGTGACAACAACCTTAATGACCAGGGGAACATATCTTGGAACACTTTGCAGGGGTCAGGTAAAAGGTTATCTGGGGTCAAATCTTATACCGGTAATTTCTTTTTCTGGACATCTGTAAGGGGTATGGGGCTCAAACTCAGTGACAACAAATCTCATAACCAGAGGAACATTTTGCACGGGTCAGGTCAAAGGTCATGCAGAGGTCAAATTTTAGAAATGTATTTTTTGGACATCTGTCTGGAATGTAATTTATAGGCCTACATTTACATGCTAGATATACAGGCTGTATCAAAACGATTGGTACCAATACATATTTTGTTTATTAAAAAGCAAACTTCTTGGACCATCATGATATCAGACATGTATGATGTTATTTGTTCCTGAGAATAAAATAACCTATAGATAACTTACAGTCATAAAGTGATCTTTGAATGCTTTTGCATGCATCTTTGAACTGGAAATAATATTACAGCAAGACATCATAAATACTTGAGAAGTAAAACATGTTTGATGTATATGATTGAATCAAAGTATCTATTCTGGCTGGAATACTTATATTGTGCTTGAAATATTTGAGTTATAAAATGGTATACTTTTCAATAAAATATTGGATAAGTTGGGATGAGTTGTTCTATATTATCATGATTATCAGGATCAGAAATATCAATGGACGATTGAGAGTAAAATCCAAGAATCTTTGCTTATTTGCAATGTCCAACAAAAAGTGACACCAGTATGAGGTAACATTTTGTTTTCTTACATTATATTATTTATAGGCTGATTGTGATATTTGTAAACAAAGCAAATAAGTGCACAGCCAATCTACGTTGTGACAATTTGTAGATGGCTTAGAGGAATGTAACTTTGCACTTTCAGCTCCAAACAAGATCTTTAGATTTAAGTCAACTCGAAAATAATGTTGACACTTGTTGCTGAAGCAAATGAACCTCAAGATCTACATAAGAATATTTATTCTTATGATACTATTCTTGCATAAGATTCTGGCATACATCATGTTCATTCGATTTTAGTATACGTGCAAAATGGCATAATGCATGAAAGACATACGATATCTTTCAGCTTTATGATTGTTTAATCAAATGAGATATAGAAACATCTACATTTTAAAGGTTTAGTAATGTTTATTTTTCCATTTATTATCAGCTTGGTAACTTTAGTCAACTTTATAATGAAGAAATACCTTAAAAGACATGTGCTTCCTTAACGGAGATTTTCAGTTTTGTGATCTTGCTAAAATACCACATAGAAACACTGAATTTTCTATTAAACCAAGCAACACCATCCAAAGATAGTCTGATTTGTTGGTTGGTTCATTTGGAGGAAGATCAAAACAAAACAAAATTTGGATGTATATTCTATATATAGAATGCTTGTGAATTCATTTAATAAAAATGAAAATTTTAAAGAAGTTCTGAGGGAGGCCAAATGATAGGGGTTACTTGAATTATTATTTGTTAACTATATATAATGTTCACTAGAATGAATGAGGTATAATGAGGTAAAAATTTTTGTATTACAATTATAATGTATATTACAATCGTTAAAAACAAAGCAAATAAGGCATGGTCTACGTTGTGACAATTTGAGAAGGCTCCGATCGTTATCAACATTTCCAAAAGCAGCGTGAAAACAACAATACTTTAATGTATACTTAAATCTTAATGTAGTGATTCCTCAAAGCAATGTAAAATATTGCACTTTCAGTTCCACACAACTTCTTATGTGTAAGCTAGAATATCATTTTGACACTTGCCTGTCCTCAGCTACATGTAGTACAATTAGGCGTCGAAAAGAACGGTAACATGCAAAGTGTCATCATGATTATGCACTAATAAAAAACTGAATTTTTCATAAATCATATTTATATGTTGATGCTAAGTAATGTTGTATGATCATGATTTAAATCCTAAGGGAGTGCTGCTTACCAAATAATTGTTTATTTCTTACTTTTGTTTGAATCTGTTCATAAACGGTTTGTTCAATCAAACTGTTCTTTAAAATTCCCGAGTGTTTGACCAAGTATTTTTTCTCATTTTAGATCGAATAAAATCTAGAAACACTTCAATTTTAGCAACATTTTGCTTTTGTTATCCATGATATTAAAGTTTAAAACCTTACACAACTTAATTACCAGCTCTAAATAAAGTATGTAGTTGAGATAATGACATATTTCATTAATATTACAATATTTTCAGTTTGTAATATTGCTAAAAATACCACATAGAAACACTGTATTTTCTATAAAAAAAACCACCGCCCCAAGATATTCTAATTTGTTTCTCACAGCCACATGTTGGGTCACTCTAATGACACCAACAAAAATTCAAAATTTTGATGTATATTTTTTATATTTGCATTTGAATTCATCAACTAAAAATTCAATTTTTAAGACATTTTGAGGGGGTATGTTTAGACACCCCTAGAACCAAATGATAGGGGTTGGTTGAATGTCAATTGTTCCCTGTAATGCCCGGGGTAGATGTGTCCTACAAATACTTAATTTACTTAAATAACTTCAACCACTTGTGAAAAAATGAGAATACAAAATTGGCTTAAATTCAGGAAAAATTCATCCATTTTTAAGGGTGTAGATTGTACCAAAACAAATAAGGGCTATAAACCCTTAACAAGGGGGGTCAGAATCCTGAAAAAGTTTCAGTGAGAATGTTTCATCAAACACACCTACTACACCAAATATGGGCAAATTCGGACAACCTTGATGTTCCTGCCACTGCCTGGCTTTCTCCGGCATGATCAATTAAATACAATCAGCAAGATAAAAACCTAGTATATAATTATCGTTATTCTTATTGGCACTGTGTGTGGTTTTCATTAGTTAATAATGTCGACATGAATCTCTTGTCGCTGAGATGGATTCAACAATATGATTGGTAATCATCAGTGGCGTAACCAGTGATGAGTGGCGGGTACCTACTGACCCTCTTGTTTCCCTTCCAACAGGATACAATAAAAAATAAACTACAAAATAATATTGTTAAGACACTCTTGATAGGGTAATGTAAACAAAACACCACTCCCCGATCAATGTTGAATCTTCACCGATTTCTAGTGTATATGAGTCACATATAAAATATTGAAAGATATTAAAGAAAGTGAAATTTTATGGCGTACAACAGGTGAAAAAGGCTTGAATTCGTGGGTAACATGCATATGCGCATTTAACACTTGATTTGGTCTAGCAAGAAAAGTTATTTTTCAATCCGATGGCACTTCCACCTGATGATTCACTAGATATGATCGTCTCATTTGATAAGTCTAGAATTGAAAAGGAAAACATTTTCAAAATGGCCCCCAGAGAGAATTTTGTCCCGCTTTGGCTGGAATTGACCATATATGTGATGCGATCAAGCAAAATCAGTCGTAACTCGGCAATATTGATTTTGAGATATAGCCATACAAAGGAAATATTTCCTCTTGTTTCCTTTTGTTTTGGAGACACTTTAATTGCTCATATCTTTGGAACTGGTTGTTCAATTTCAATGGTGTTCTCTGCAAAATCCAGATTTGTAAATGCTTTTTACTATCCTATAAGAAAATGAAAATTTTATATTTCCGAGTTCCGACTGATTTTGCTTGATCGCATCACATATAACCTTAATATTAGACTATATGTGACCGTCCACGGCGAATGAGCCGTAAATTCCTCCCCGGTCAATTTTGTTTTATTTCGTGTTTAAAAATAAACATCATAAACTTAAAAATGGTATATCATTTGACTTCAAACGATATCCAGAAGCGGAGTTATGGTTAGTTAAACTTTGTTCCTTCAACAAAATTATAGCTTTTTTCGTTTCTATGTGTGTCTCTTTTTCCACATTGCTGGCAATAAATATCAAACAGTCATAATTGGCGGTCATTTCAAATCATCCCCAAGTCAACGAGGTTTAAGAAGGTTCTCTCATTGTTAACTGTTGGTTATGCATACCTATACAAATAACCCACCACTTGAAAAGGATTTAGCAAAAGCAAACATAGACCAGAGCTATTAAAAGTTCTATAGCCATCTAAGGTAGAAGCTTATTATCCACTTCAATAATAGGATTATTGATTGGTGTTGTGACTTTCAAAATAAGACAGATGTCGCGCCAGCTTAAGTGACCGATGAATACGACCTTCGTACACATTTTACACCATAACTCAGAATACAATTTAGGGAATTTACGGCTCGTTTGTGCTGCCGGGTCACATATTTAATCATAAACTTGGTATCTGGTAGTCTTCGTGGCCTTGGTATAGATCATAATGTCATTCTGTATAGGAAATGAAAAACATACCTCAATCAAACCTGAAGACTGTATTAAATCTAATATCGGCTAGTCTATACACTATTTTTAGCAAATATATTTTATATTATATTCGATAACCGGTTACTAACATTAACATAAAATAATAAGAAAATTAGCCTATACACAAGGTGTTTTAGATATGTTTAAATGATAAGCACGTTTAGGAATTCGATTTCCTGCGTTAAGAAATTAAACACATGAAGCTATGGAATTTGAACCTGGTATTAAGGTATTGAACAAGTTAAGAGTCGTTGTGCAATTTAGCGTTTAAAGTCTAGTGGGGGGGGGGGGCTTCGAAATAAATTACGGGGGTGCCATGCAGACTTTTGGATGCTGACTTTCTCTATACCTACTTTTTGCTAATTTTGCCACCCATCAGTATACCGATTTTCTACCAAAAACACCCGAAAAGCACCCACATTTGCCCTAATTGGGCGCTTTTAGGGGCACTTTTGCCCAAATGCTCCCAATTAGGCGCATTAGTCTCAAATGAAAGCACACCCATTGATATACCAAAATTATACTTCGGGGTCTAGTCAGTGATACGTTCATCATAGTGATTGTGATCATTAATGCATTATTGCGATTGTGGATATATAATATGATGTGTACACCTTGTAATATTTGCTCGTGTATTATGGGTAGTGGTAGAGGCTCTATACGAGAGCTAAGTCGCAAAGGATATCAATTGGCTCTGCTGTGCAACTCACGGTATTTAGGAAAAAAAAACATTCGCGAATGCTTACAACTTCTAAACGTTTGATTTTGGCTTTCATGGATAATATACGGATATACGGATGACACACCTGCCAATGTATAAACCTACATTTCAAGCTATTTTAAAACAGATGGGAGTAATACATTTTCTTACCGCAATCACCACACATAGCTGGACAATGTTTAGCAACTAAATCGGGGGAGCTATCGCAGTAAATATTGTAAAATGGGTCACAATAGTAATAGCCGATTTCATCTGTGCATTCCCCTGCAAAAAAAAAAAAAAAAAAAAAAATTCTTATTATTCTTTAAAACAAACATTTGAAACAAATTGTAAGCACTTATTATGGTGACATATCTTATTGATTGTTAAGTTTGGACCAATTTCCTATTGCATAATGCTTGAAAATACAATGTACCGATATATATATTATAGAGTTTGCGAAATGCAATTCAAAAGCAGACACCTCAACGTCTAGGGGATTATAGAGGAGTATATATTCAAAACCTCTCTGCTATTAAAGCCTCTGGAAGTGGAAGTTAAGGGGGTACTACACCCATGTGGTAAATTTGTGACTATTTTTGCATTTTTCTCAAAAAATAATTACACACTGGTAACAAAAGTTATGTATATTATTGGGGCAAGGAATCCAATTACTACACTGAAATTTCAGTAATTCAGTATATATGATAGGAAACGCGGTACATCCTAGCGGTACCTTATTTCTGATCATAAATAACAAACCGCTTGTCTTGAGTCACTGAAATTCCAGTGAAGTAATTGGATTCCTTGCCCCTATAATATACATAACTTTTTTTACCACTGTGTTATTAGTTTCTGAGAAAAATGCAAAAATAGACACAAATTTATCGAGGGGTGTAGTACCCCCTTAACGCGAAAATCATTTATTAATATTTCTAACATTATATAATGTTCAATTGTAGACCTGAGTAATACCAATAGCTATCATACTAATAAAATGTATGTACACGTAATTATATTTTGTAGCAATTTTTAACATAAATTTTCGTTTCTATATCAAATCATTAATATTTTCCTGCTTTTTTTGTGGTAATTTTTATTCTATAAACTGTTTTTGTGTGCAAGTTGAAGCCGCTATTACATATAATTAATAGCTTAAATTAGCCATATAATATGAGTTATACATTACATTTCATGATAAAAAGTTGTTTGAAAATTCCTTTGTCATTTGGTATTCTTTTTGCTGATGTTCTAATACCTTTATACATGTGTATACCCCTTGCAAAGATGCAAACAAGATTTAAGATAAATAGCGCCATCGTTGTTCAACTTTTCTTTAAAAATGACTCCGTTATAATGCCATCAAACAACCGTGTTTCAACATTATTTTTACAGTCTCCTATGAGGTAATTTTAAAAGTACTCTATAAGCAAGATAAGCCTACTTACGCTGGCAAGATATTCCAAACCATCCGTTCTGACAAGAACATGTGCATTCATTGGCATTCAGAGTTCCACCATGCTGACACTTATTGGGACAATCTGAGAAGAAGCAGTAAGAACGGACTTGATTAGGTACACTCTAGAACCAATACAATGTGTGTTTGACTGGTTTCGCCATCTGACAAAAGCTGAAATATTATAGTTCAGCCATTATATAGTCAAGGAAGTTTTTTTTTCATTACGACTGCGTCTTCCATTGCCGAAGACGTTAAATAAGGAATAGTTTGCACTATCTAAAAGGTTTTGTTATTGCTGAAATCAATTAAGATTAGCCACATTGCTTCCTACAGGGCCTGTTGACCTTTTTTATGATGTTACAAACCAGCCTAGATGGTGAGAACTATTCCTTATTTTAGTTCATTTTACAAACAATTTAAGACCATTTTCATTGAAATCGGAGCACTTTCGGTTTTTGACCACTGTGTGGCCAAAAAACATTACCACCCCCCCTGTTGTATAAAATTTGACCCCTGTTGACCTCTATGTTCATCTTTTTTTAATTTGTTAACATAGCTTATAATTTTCTACGCATATTTCTGATCTAGAAGTTGTTTCCGAGGGTGCACGATAACCCCGTTTTCATATACACCAACCCGACGTAAAACTGCGGTGTCCCAGAGTCGGGGGATCCATCAATTACTTGTTAGTGTGCTATACACAATAATTGAATACATGAATACAAAACCCACCCAAGTCCATGGGAAGTGATTTTGAGAGAAAAACCTTTGTATCATTTTAATTCCTTCAGTTAGATTTACCTGGTCAATATGGTAAGTTTTACGTGCAAATGAGTGGATTAACCTGTATTAGGTATGACGATTAGCATTTCAGGGACTTCGTGGGGTTCATTTTAAATTTTGGACAATGTTAGAATGAGATTACCACTAGTAAGATAATACAAAATAAAGCACAGGTATGTATAATGTTGGTAAGCATTCTGCCATGTAATATAAACCACACACTTTCCTTTATTAAACCCATTTTTTTCCAAAAGTCACTCTCTAGCAATGAATGTGTTACAAGTGGCCTTTTGTACATACTGGATTTCAATCAATGTATTACAAGACTCAAATCATGGATTTGGGTGGTTCTTTCATACATGCTATTTTTTACATGCTCAATAGACACAGAGGATGAATTTGAGTTGTTCTTTCATACATATGACAGGCCTGTGTATAGCAACAATTTCCCATGCTTAACTCAATTTGGCTAAAGTATGGACTTGGGTGGGTTTTGTATTCATATATTCAATTGTACACACTACACATTTGTGGTTCCGTCAACAGAGGGCCAAATACAGTAAATGCTTCTCGAGGATTGGTGTATATGCTAGCCCTAATCCCCTAATGTGAAAGCATAAGCGTGTTCATTTCTCCTTTTATAAAAGTAGTTAATATATTTAAAATTTCTATCATTCTTACCGCATATGATGCCGTCTTTTTTACAATCTCCTGAAATGTACACAAAGTAAGTGAAAATACAATGTAATTTTATTTAATTGAAATACGTTCATTATACTGTGTACACAATAGCCATAGTTAGATTTGTTAAATTCATAATATAATAATATCGATAATGGCCGATTTATGGCCAACATTCGAGAGCAGCGAAAGTATTGCGTATCGATTAATTCAGGCCTAGTGGTGTAGCCATGATTTTAACGCCATTTGCAGGTAGGGGCGGGCCATGTCGAAAGGTTTGGCTTCAAAACGATTCTCGTATAACCACAAGTATGCACAATTTCCACCCGGATACACCTGAGTACAAAAATTCGTCCAAGCAAAGTTAGAGTTGAGCGCATAGCATCATAGCAAATTGCCCCACAACACCCCTCTCTTTGACAACACCTTACTTATCTACTTACTGCATTTGTTTTCATAGCACCAACCCGCTCCAGATCTACACCCTGCACAGCTGGGTCCTTCCATGTATGGTCTGCCCATGTTCAAATTGCCCCTAAATGTTTCAAACAATTCCACGTCACACAATTTGATTGGAATTTAAATTATATTATAATTTGTGAAATTTAAATTCCTTTTTATTTACTTACACACGGTTGTTTGATGTGATCATTTATTAATTTTTCAAACAAAACATTATTATAATGTTCAATTTTAAAATAAAACCAACAGCTATCACACTAATAAACTGTATACAGCCTGTCTCAAAAAAAATTGTGCAAGCGAAAAGCGCCCTCTATGGCAATTAGAAAACACCGTTGTGACATGATGCTAACATCAACGCCAAGGGCATAGTCCCAGCTCTCAAATACCGTTTATTCTGTTCAATTTGCTTGTTTTAATCTCGAGATATGTTTAATTAACAACGAAATGGTAAAATCACAATATTGTGCCACTTCTACTCATATTTACTAGGGAAGATCAAGAGGACTGTACAAGTCATGTAAATCAATGATAGCATCAAGTTTATCAAGAGTTCCCTCGTGAAATCAAAAGAACGCATCAATTATACAACAATAAAAATAGTTTTTACTGTTTTATCATGATACATGTATTATATGATTCTCTTTTTTTCCACTTAAATACGCAGGAATAATTCACATTCTGCTGTAAAGTTAAATACATGTGCATGTTATGATTTTATCATGGTAGATACTCTTTTCTTTGTCACTCAAGACATGTTAATATTGCAAACTTATAGGTTAATGAACGCGTATTATTTGTTGGAATAGAAATAAGACAAAATAATGCATGCGCAATGATATTGATGCGTCTTATGCACGAGCCCCGAAGGGGAGTGCATTAGACGCATCAACAGCAGCTACCATTGATTTACTTGTAATATTGTGCAGTCCACCTCCGTAGTAAAAGTGGCACAATTGTGATTTTAACCTTTCGTTGTTAACTAAACATATCTCGAGATTAAAAGAAGCAAATTGAACAGAACAAACGGCATTTGAGAGCTACGACTAGGCCCTTGACGTTGATGTAAACATCATGTCACAACAGTATTCTCTAATTGCCATAGAGCGCGCTCTTCACTTGCACAATTTTTTTTGAGACACGCTGTATACACATATATTTGTAGTAATTTTTAACATAGATGTTTGTTTCTTTATCAAACAAGGGTCTACCTCTTGTAAACATGCAAACAAGATTTTAGATAAATAGCGCTACCATTGTTCAACTTTTCTAAAAGATTGCTCACTTTTACATGTCATCAAACAACCGACACACCATATTCACCCCTACACCACACACACTTTCCAAACCAACCCACTTTCTATATCACCCCTAGCCCTCCATACAAAAGCCAACGGCATACACAGACACATCTACTCACCCACGGCCATCATCAAAAAAACATCCCCCGAGTGATCCCCCCTCCCAATCATTCACAGTCTTATACCAGTATTAATGTGAGGTCCTTTAATGAGGGGCCGCTCATCATCTTATAACTCTTACGGGTCATCTCCTTGTGAGAATCCCCCGGGGGAATTCCACCAATACCGTATGAAGTTCATATCACACTTATATACTTTTTCCTTATGGGGGAATATGAGTTTTGCACATTTCTATAACCTCGTCCTCTGGGGCCTCCGGGTCATTTCTGCCATGCAGTTTCAGGTCTAAGGACTCTTATTAATATTGGCTAATGATCATGTCTTTGTGGGTACTGGTGATTTCCACCCACCTTATTCCTTGTAGAATATGCGTGTGTCTATTTTTACACATTTCAATAACATTACCCCTCTGATGTCCGGATCTGGGGTCGCTTCTAACAGAGTCATTTCTGCAAGTTTCAGGTCATGGGATGGCGAAACCGGGTTGGCAGAGATGGCGCACGCCACCCAACTTGAAAGGCCCGTCCACCCGTATATAGAACAGGTCTTTGGGAGTTATCATCGCAACTCATTATTCACACAACACAAGCAATCACACACTTTAAATCGAAGTGTACCGGCCACATGGCGAAATAATCTGAAGGTACGCTATCATAATGCAGTTACTGTTCATTTTCCTATACACAATACACCGTGCTCTCACCATTGACGCGTGACCTCTACAAACAGTGTATGTTATAGGTATGGGGCATTGCCTAGTTAACGTCACTGTGTGCAAAATAACCGGCTAATATTGTTTGTACTTTTTTTAAATTCTAGAAAATATAGTTTTGTAACATGTCCTAATTTTGTAGCTAACTTAGATGTTTGGAAATATTCGCACTTTGGTGTTTTAGTAAGGAAGGGCACGCATGCAAAATTCCCTGTGTAAATCGAATGCAACTTTTAGTGACTATTACTCACTTCTCTCTTCCGAAGGGCATTAAAGCTAAACCACTTGACGGATATTTTTTGTACTTGCGGTCAATCAACATGATCAAGAATAATGTATTGCATCTGCAAATGTTCGTACCTTCCTGATATGCAAGTGACAAATAGTAGCAAAAACAACTCCCATATCTGTCCATAACTTTGGTCAGTGGAGCGAGCCAGGGGATTTCAAGTGGGTGATTATTGATTGGCAAGTGCCATATTTGGGTGCGGGCTGGCCTAGACTTAATCAATTGATTTTGCTTGAGTAATTTCATGTATAAACCAGGTTTAAGTACTGCAAAGGTCGAATCATGTTTGCAGTGTAGTAGGCCTATAACTGCGCTATGTTTTGCCCCGGTATTTTGCCCTTAATGAGCGACACACAAAATACATGGCGAAGTCTGTAGGCCTAATCTCCTTGATTCATATACATGTATACTTACTCTGGTGAATAATTACAAATCAAGACCCACCAATTGTTTTCACCCTCATATGTAGGGCATAACGCCACACCACATCCAACATGGGTTGACTTTGCCCACACAACCTTTATAAAAGAATCAGATTACTTTTTATTTATATAGAATACGTAATATCCCGATAGTATTTCTTATTTGCATAAATGTTTGTTATAGTGTATACCGGGAGTGTATATAACCCATCCACCTCACTGATCTTTAACCCCCCCCCCCCAAAAAATGGATAATGTCAGAATTATTATTGACAACTAGCGAGATGCCCACTCTCCGGTGGGCCCACGCTATCTGAGTATTCCCCGGAGCGATCACTACGGGAAGAATCGCTGAACAGGTTACTTAGCAGATAAAGGGTGAGAAACAGACTATTGACATAGATAATCGGTGTCTTGTTGAGGTATGGTGAGCATGTTAGTCGCTCGGAAGCGAGACCCCGTAGTGGTCGAGCCTTCCGAGACACTAACATGCGATTACCGATTATCTATGGCAATTGTTAGTTTCGAACCGTTTTCTTTCATATATGGCGAGCCAAAATAAATGAATTTATTGTATTGGTTCATTCATTTTCCAACAGACAAAACGGAAAAGTTGGTAAGAATCTGGTAAAAGTTGAGGGTTTTTCCCAAAATAAACCCACCTCGAGACAGTGTAATATTCTTCCCAAGTTAGTGTCCTGTGTTTGAGTCTAGTGACAAATACAAGTAATTTAATCAAATCAACACGGAATTGATCTCAATCTGTATTTGAAGTGGTTTGGAAGTTAATTCGCGTGCATAGTTAATCTCGATGGAGTGTATTTACCCGGTGACTATTGTTATTAAAATTTATGCGCGCGAATCAAGGCAATTTCCATTGTTCTTGGCCCTGCAGTGTGCGTGCGCATCGTATTTTGTTCAGGGAACGTGCATTTTAAATCGCCCGCCACATTTCAAAAAGTACAAGAAAGCCATTGAACAGTGTAGCGGTTCGTTCAAGCATATCAATAGAACAGTCCCTCGCCTTTGTTGACAAACAATGATGTCAAGTGGTCTATAAGCAGATATTTGAAGAACCCAGTAACGCATTGTCCATTGGTACTCCCCATTATGGGTAGGTCACAGTAATGCTTTGCACTCCCAGCCTGTAAGAGTACCGCGGATTGGCTGCAAAGCTCTCCTGGACGGATAGTATCCCGGGGGTGCTTGTCTAGTAGCTAATTTGCATGGACCGTTGAGCGTTTTTTGGTTCGGGCGGACAAAGGTAGAGTGTCTCCTTCGTCCTATGTTTTAATCAAGTGTGCCTTATTATTCAATTAAGTAGGCCTACTTTTAAGGGACACAAAAACAAACAAATTTGCATTATTCAAATATATTTAAATAGAATATAAATTTGTGAATATTCTCAGTCATCCAGGTAGATAAACATAATAAAATGAATATTAAATCTGTTCATCTGGACTTACTATTTTTGATAGCGACAGTATCGCGTCTCATCCAAGACGCATCATCAGGCTGACTGACCAGGTTGTTGACTATTGACCTGTGACGTACTTGATGGTATGACGTCACAGGGGAGTCGCCTTGGGGTAGCTTCCGGATTGCTGCGTCGTAGGTCCTGGACAGGTTGTGGCGAAGTCCCCCTCCTCTGTTGAGCGAAGGTTCCTCCCGCCGGACATGTATTGCCTCCTTAACTCCTCTTTCAAACCACTTATATAGAATATGCATAAACGTGTGTAATATATTCAGGTTAGCGCTGATGGTTTAAAATATATAAATTACAGCCCTCTATTATTTTATCCGTGAAAACGTGCAGCATAAATCTAATGCGCGCGGGGGACATGAGCCGAAACAATTTTTATTTTGCATATGGTCGCAGGTTCGAGCCCCGGCAACGTCATCGTGATGTGCCTATGAGTAAGGCACTTTATCTCGACTACTCCTCTCCACTCAGTTGCACACATGAGTACGGCCATTCTTAAATGCTCGGAAGGTAACATACTCGCTGTGGAGGAGGTGTGGAGATACCCCATAACATTTCACGGTGGAGTTTGGCCTAATCGCTAACGAAAGAGAGATGGGCACTCCGTCATGTAAAAAAAAAAAAGGTTCGACTCCTTGACCTTTAAAAAAAAGGCTATGAGGGGACATTGTCTATAGGGAGAAATAATAGCTTCCCCTTACGTTACCCACCTAAATTTTAACGACTTAGCGGACTACGTTTCTTCTTATTTAACGTTTAAGATAGAGGGGACACTCCTCTAAACTGTAATTGAAGCACTTAAGGCTTAGTCTTGTGGTGTTTTAGTACACTATTTGGCATTACAAACGGTAGAAATTTGAGAAAATTTAGGGCGTCGCTCTAGAGCAAATCATTTATTATGGCTTTAAGCGGAAGGTGTAAAGCCCTTGTATTTTCCAAAATTAATTGAAACCCTCTCTTTTTAACTTTTCCCTGGGTCCTCTCTTTTAAAACAGGACCTTTTCACCTTGGGATTTGGTTGTAAGGAGGGTATTGTTCTCTTTTTATGTTCTTTAATATCCTTTATATCATGATGTTTTTTTTATATATATATATATCTGTGAGCTGCACAGCAGTTCAGCTTTTAGGTGCGAGTGTGTTTGAATAAACCATGAATAATAATAAATAATAATAAAATATCATTTATAAAACGTACCAGAACTATAGTATTATTGACTTACGTGGAAGTATTGAAAACACATGCCCTTGCAACTATTTGAGTCGTAAGTATAGTTCTGATATTCATTATACCACTTATTGGTCGCATCAACGCCACCCTGAGGTAACTTTAAAGTGCCACCGGCAGCATATTGGTTTTGGTTGGATCGATCGTGTCCCCTTCTACAAGCTGCAGCCCATTGTTCAGCCGCATTAGCCTCATTGTCATCCCAATACTAGATAATTTAAAACGAAGATAAACGATTTTTTTTTATCCATGGTGAACTTCATTGGGGCAGCTACATTCTAAAAACTCCGTGATGTCAAACACCGACAAAGTGTTCCAGGAGGACCACACCCACGGATGTTGATTTATAGTGTCTTCTGCTTAATATTTTTAAGGTTTACACTCTTTGGTGTTAACTGCTAATTTGCCTCTGTTTGGTGTTCATTTGACACTTTCCCAGTGTTCTAAGTGTAACATTTGATTTAATATTGTAACAGCATGTATTTTCAGATTATAAATAACTTTGATCTGTAAGCAGTCCAGCAAAGTGCAGTTTTTTTTTTTAATACAAAGGTTTTTTTTGCAGAGACAGCCGGTCGTGTTAACATGGTTAATATACATTTAGCCATTGAATGGTGGGTAACTTGATTGCCAGCCTCATCCCCCTACTTTTCCCATTTACAATGCAGATTTTGGTATCAGGTGAAAGCTCATATTTTCTTATTAACATGTTGAAATTAGACATTCCAAATCGGTATATTTCCGGAGAAATCATCAAAAAAACTGTCGAATTAGCCTCGACTGTGGTATACTAATTCAATAGTTGTTTGATGATATCTTCGGAAATACAATGATTTGGAACTCCTAATTTCAATATGTTAATGAGATCTCTCATTTGATATCAATTTATATCATTAATAAAATCACTGTAGACTACCAGAATCCCGCTGTGTAAATGTCAGTAATTACATTAAGAATTAGTCACATTTAAAAGGAACATTTACATTTACGCAAAAATATTCTTGAGTAAAAAAACAATATTAAATTTTAAAAACTAGATAAAATATCTAAGACCCATTTTTTTTTCTTTTAAATTTTGACCAACACTCACCAAGAAATGGTTTAGAAATGCTAAATTTAGCTAAAATATTATATAAAATATCTGATTTTCGCGCACATTTCAAATATTTTGGGTGAAGATAATTCAAAGATTCTTGTAAACAAATCCAAAATTGGGTTAATGTTAATTAACTGACCAATTCCTGCACCTCGAAGGCTGCTTCCGGTTTTTTTGATTTGTTTACAATAATGTTTGAATAATCTGATTTATTGACAATCCTGATGAACTTATTTGCGGGTATTTGAAGTTGATCAAAATTAAAATCGGGTCCTAGATATTTTTATCGATCAAAATTAAAATCGTGTCCTAGATATTTTTATCTAGTTCTTAAAAATTAATATTTTTCTTTACTCAAGAATTTTTTTGTTATGTTTTCCCAAAAACAATTTGGTAAAAAAAACCCTGGTATTGTGTTTTTCTCATTTTTTTTGCCCAAATGTGACATCACTGGTGAATTTTTCCAAGTCTCTGTGATTGTAATCATAATTATATATACTTTCATATACTTTAGACCAACAGTTTAGCAATTATGAATGATGCTCCATAATATTCCAGGATTAAGACCACCATTAAGAGGTTGGATGTCATTGTCAGTATCCAGCCTCTTAACTTCAGCCAATTCCTTGTGGCCACAACAGAACACTAACGACTTTATCCAAGAAAACCATCAGTTTAGATCAAGATGCAAGATACTTGTGGTCACTAAATATGAAAAACTTATAATCTATAATCTTGTTGATTCAAATTGCTATTGTATTGTAAGCTTGCTTGCTACATGTTTGTACTGATTTTAGTAAATATGTTTTGGCTTTGTTTCTGGTAGTATTTTTGCATTTTGTATAGGAGGTCAACATTTGAGGTTTTGCTTAGGCTAGGTTAAGCTTATTGTCTTTCATTTTACCTCCCCCATCTTATTGTATTTTGTTATTTTCCATTTTGTATATTTTTTAATGATGGAAATAAAATAACTATGAACTATGATCTATGAAATGTATGGGTCAGTATAGAGTATTATTTTCTTCGTTCGCTTACAACATCAAGGATGTTATTTAGTTTAATATATTCGTTTCGAGGTAGACCAACGAATAAACACACTAGAAAGGATAGACTAAACAAAGTACTAAAGATTTACCATGTACTCCATATCTTCTGCTGATGGTGACACCTGACCCCGTAACTCATTATGTTTGTTTAATATAGCATCCTTCTCAGCCTTGGTTAAAGTCACTATCTTACCAGTAGTCTGTCTTTTCACGACTTCGGCGTCACCATTTGTAATATCTATCATTCACACACAATCAAAATAGGTACAGAAAACACATGGGTACATAATGTTATAATCTTTATACTTAAACAATAAGTAAATAAATATAAGTCGTGTTCACACGGTCGGACATAAGTGTGTTATTACCGGTAATAAGCGACTTATAACCGGTAATAGTGACTTAAGTCCGACCGTGTGAACACGACTATAGTGACATAAACATTAAATAATAGTAGACAATAAATTACGACATAATAACTCGCATTGTTAACTTTTGTTTGTTTGATCATAGAAGTAATAAAACGGAGGTTGCACAAACGTGTTATGTAATCTTAATCTGATTCATCGTGAAAAGCACATGAAGAGAAGTTAACACGGTATTCACACGGTCGGACTTAAATCACTTATTACCGGTTATAAGTCACTGTTACCCGTTATAAGTCTCTTATTACCGGTAATAACCCACTTAATGAATATGACTTTACTTGCTCACGGTGCATAACCACTCCATTCATTGGAAAGATGCGTTGGTTAAGGGGGTACTACACCCCTCGATAGATTTGTGTCTATTTGTGCATTTTTCTCAAAAACTAATAACACCGTGGTAACAAAAGTTATGTATATTACCGGGGCAAGGAATCCAATTACTACACCGGAATTTTAGTGGCCCAAGACAAGCGGGGTTCGTTATTTATGATAAGAAATAAGGTACCGCTAGGATGTACCTCATTTCCTATCATATATACTGAACCGCTTGTCTTGAGTCACTGAAATTTCAGTGTAGTTATTGGATTCCTTGCCCCAATAATATACATAACTTTTGTTACTAGTGTGTTATTATTTTGTGAGAAAAATGCAAATATAGTCACACATTTACCTCACGGGTGTAGTACCCCCTTAATATGCCCAAGTAGCATTATTCGCCGTAGAAGTGATGATGTAACAGGATTAACTACCATAGCAATAGATGAATACAATTGTTGAATGGTTTTTATTAGCTATGTTGCTCCTTACTCTAGTATGCCTAGTTGGTTTATATATAATTACTAGTAACATACCTAATACATCAGGTACTACATTTTTGACACCCCATTTCTGTTAAAACTCCTGAAAATGAAAAAAGAGAGAAAACAATGATAGAGAGAGTGTCTCAAAAGTCATCATCTGTTTCATTTGTCATAACTCGCGTAAAAAGTGATGGATTATTAAACTGTATTCATTACTTTACAGATGAATTATGTTTAAGGGGGTACAACACCCCTGTGGTAATTTTGTGACTAGTTTTGAATTTTTCTCAAAAATAATAACACACTGGTAACAAAAGTTATGTATATTATTGGGGCAAGGAATCAAATTACTACACTAAAATTTCAGTGACTCAAGACAAGCGGTTCAGTAGATATGATGGGAAATGAGGTACATCCTAGCTGTACCTTATTTCTTATCATAAATAACGAACCGCTTGTCTTGGGTCACTGAAATTCAAGTGTAGTAAATGGATTCCTTGCCCCTATAATATACGTAACTTTTATAACCAGTGTGTTATCAGTTTTTGAGAAAAAGCAAAAATATACACAAATTTATCGAGGGGTGTAGTACCCCCTTAATTTATTGAATACAAAATGTTATACAAATCTGGTGAATCTGTTGTTTGAAATATGTGACCAGCTCCAACAAAACCTGGAACAAGTCGTCGGGCATGTTTTTGAGTTATTAGCCTTTAAAGATGACATTCCCATAAAAAAAAAAATCAAATTTTGGAATTCTTAATTTCATGGTATTTGACCTTGGGACTGAGTAGACTTTCAAATCCTTGAAAGTACTTATTAAAAAGAGGTTTATTTAATCAATAATTGACAGTTGAACTATGATAATCTCTATTCAATCCTGTGTACGGCAGGAAACAAACTAGCACATTACTGAGACTAACAATTTAGCAAAAATATCAAGGTATCATTTACAAAATTATCCATATCTTGAAAAGTATTGATGCTATGTATATCATTTTGGCATCATTTTGAAGCTTATTGTCCTGTGCTTACATATTTATTCAAATCGGAACGGGTCACATATGCTTCACAAAGGTTTTCCCTTTTACACAAATATCCCAAATTTACTATTTTGTTCTTTTTGCATGTTCCTGAATAGCAGATTAGTAGTCTCACTAATTTCACTTCATTGTGGCAAATTATTACATATTGGGTGTCAAATTCTTCCTATTATATTTGTTTATCTGCATAAACTAAATATTTTAAGTTTCCGTTTATTTACTTTACAAAGTATTTTTGGGACACTTTCATATTGAAGATTATATACATGTATATCTTCAATACGAAATGTCAAAATTTTCATATGACGGACAGCTTGTCATCCCTGCTGCGTACACTTTCAGTACATATCATTATATTTTTAGAATTTACTTCGAGGACCGTTAAATGTCAAAAATGTTAAAATAAATGTGTATTATATCGTAAATTTCAAAAATTATTTGATATCAGGGCGGCGTTAAATTTAAAGTTTTATGAAATGCCGCCCTGAAGGACATTCCTCGTATCCTTGTATGCAAAATATGGTGTATCTGATGTTCTCAGGTCTTACAAGAAATAGCATACATACAGCTGGACGAATCATACGCGAACTGCACTTTGCGTATAGCGTGACTGACGCGCGCTTTTGTTAATTTGCGCGGGCATAATTTGGTCAATTTTATTGACTCGCGCAGTAAAAACAACCCCAATAATTCTGGTTACTTGTGAATACCGTGTTGTGGAAAGATCATTTTTCTTGTAGCTTTCTGACCGTTTCTACACTTTTGGTGACTTATGGTGACGTCTCGTGCGCAGCACAAAGTGATTCAAACAATGTATCCCATGCATACTCGAGGGCAGGATGTCAATCTTGTGGACAAGTTTGATTTTGACTCATTTTACGCAAAATGCCAACTACACAATTTGTTTTGTTGGGACATCCTGTATTTCAATGTCCAATAAAAATACAATTTAATCTACATAGCTCAGAAAATTTATGAAATCCAAAAAAGTATGGGTAAAATTACTTTATGGACACTCTGGGCATACTGGAATATTACTTGCTCAATTCTCAAGTTTGGAACATAGACCGATTAGTTATGCATCAACACCATCGGCGATAATCAACTTTTGAAAGCACCTAAACAAGGATTTAACCCTTGGCAAAAACGACACCCTAAACAGGTAACACGCGCCTGTTTCACACCCTAAATAGGGATTTTATTCCTTGTATCAAATTTCATACCCTAAATTTCATTTCCGCGTATTAGCAATTGCAATTTTGCTACCTTTCCCCCAATTTTTCATGTTTTTGACACCCTAAACACGAAACGCGCGTATCGCACCTACCCACAAAAAGTACCCTTTTTACGCGTTTTTAT
>NW_027305743.1:0-66000 GCF_039555335.1 Amphiura filiformis | reverse complement strand
AAAAAAGCAAATGTAATGAATGGCGATTTGAAATTAAATATTAATATAAATTAAACTTTGAATGTTATAACAATTTAAAATACTGGACAGTGGTATAAATAAAGCAAACTAGAAACTTAAATATCTTAAATCTAATATTTTATGTAATTTTATTAAAATTGAAGGCCAAAACTTGAGTTTAAATGACAAAAGAATTGGTTAAAAAATAACAATGAAATTGACAAACTTCTTTGTAATTTAAACACCAATAAAAAATATGTTCAATATTTTGAAACTCTTCTTTATTCATATCAAAAGGTTTCAAACTTCTACCAAAATCGGAACTTTTATTAAATTGGAAATAAAAGCAGGCCTATTCGCGGCAAACGCACATACAGCGAAAAACCTGGCGGCGTCCATGAATGCGCTTGTTGATGTCCCTCCTCTTTTCTTCGCGTGCATTTTAAATAGATAAAGACGCGCGGAAAACGCATGGAATTGCTCCTTCAAGAGGCTAAAACATCGTTTTTAGGCCTTGAAAATGATTTTGTTATCTTTTTTCACTACATTTTGAATTAATTGTAAGAAATTTTGGGTTATTTTCTTTCATACTTTAGACAGGATGTCGATTTCAAGCATAAGCATGATAGCCGACAATTGCCATTTTTCGTCATTTTGATGCACATGAATGCACAATGGTTGCTGATTTGCTATTTTCATGAAGATATTAATTGATGTTAAGAGTAAACGTTCTTTAAACATCTTTTACAAGTGCATAACTTCAAAATTAAAACATTCTCAGTACCTGCAGAATATTTAAAAGGCAAGAAATGTCAATCAAGTAGGCCTACCCCCAGCGTCACTTTTAACCCGTTTTGTCCAAAAAGCAAATGTAATGAATGGCGATTTGAAATTAAATATTAATATAAATTAAACTTTGAATGTTATAACAATTTAAAATACTGGACAGTGGTATAAATAAAGCAAACTAGAAACTTAAATATCTTAAATCTAATATTTTATGTAATTTTATTAAAATTGAAGGCCAAAACTTGAGTTTAAATGACAAAAGAATTGGTTAAAAAATAACAATGAAATTGACAAACTTCTTTGTAATTTAAACACCAATAAAAAATATGTTCAATATTTTGAAACTCTTCTTTATTCATATCAAAAGGTTTCAAACTTCTACCAAAATCGGAACTTTTATTAAATTGGAAATAAAAGCAGGCCTATTCGCGGCAAACGCACATACAGCGAAAAACCTGGCGGCGTCCATGAATGCGCTTGTTGATGTCCTCCTCTTTTCTTCGCGTGCATTTTAAATAGATAAAGACGCGCGGAAAACGCATGGAATTGCTCCTTAAAGGGTACATGCCACAAAATAGCTTTCCATAGACTTTACGTGCAAAAGAGGGGTCACGTTTTAGGCTATAAGTCGAGTTACGTCTTACTTTGAAATATATATTTGATATCATCTTAATCAGAACAAAATTCTGCATAACATATCTGAAAATGACACCATATTTTAGGTCTACTTTTTGAGAAAAATAGCGCTATATAAAAAGACCCGATTTTCCCGTGTTTACGTCCGACTGCTAACCGCGTTTTGACCTCGTGTGTTCATGCGCTCATCATCGTAAACATCACTCAATTTTTCGCGTTTTCTGTTCAAATTAGTAGAGATCACATTCACAAGTTCTAGCAAAACACGATTTGCAACACTAAAATTGTTAATATTATACCGATTTTGCACATTTTTTATGCAAAGTTGGGACTATAGTCGTGATAAACTTTTACCGGAAACCGCTTCACACGCGGATTTAGTGGCATGCACCCTTCAAGAGGCTAAAACATCGTTTTAGGCCTTGAAAATGATTTTGTTATCTTTTTCACTACATTTTGAATTAATTGTAAGAAATTTTGGGTTATTTTCTTTCATACTTTAGACAGGATGTCGATTTCAAGCACAAGCATGATAGCCGACAATTGCCATTTTTCGTCATTTTGATGCACATGAATGCACAATGGTTGCTGATTTGCTATTTTCATGAAGATATTAATTGATGTTAAGAGTAAACGTTCTTTAAACATCTTTTACAAGTGCATAACTTCAAAATTAAAACATTCTCAGTACCTGCAGAATATTTAAAAAGGCAAGAAATGTCAATCAAGTAGGCCTACCCCCCCAGCGTCACTTTTAACCCGTTTTGTCCAAAAAGCAAATGTAATGAATGGCGATTTGAAATTAAATATTAATATAAATTAAACTTTGAATGTTATAACAATTTAAAATACTGGACAGTGGTATAAATAAAGCAAACTAGAAACTTAAATATCTTAAATCTAATATTTTATGTAATTTTATTAAAATTGAAGGCCAAAACTTGAGTTTAAATGACAAAAGAATTGGTTAAAAATAACAATGAAATTGACAAACTTCTTTGTAATTTAAACACCAATAAAAAAATATGTTCAATATTTTGAAACTCTTCTTTATTCATATCAAAAGGTTTCAAACTTCTACCAAAATCGGAACTTTTATTAAATTGGAAATAAAAGCAGGCCTATTCGCGGCAAACGAAAAAAAAAAAAAAAACCTGGCGGCGTCCATGAATGCGCTTGGGGATGTCCCTCCTCTTTTCTTCGCGTGCATTTTAAATAGATAAAGACGCGCGGAAAACGCATGGAATTGTCCTTCAAGAGGCTAAAACATCGTTTTTAGGCCTTGAAAATGATTTTGTTATCTTTTTCACTACATTTTGAATTAATTGTAAGAAATTTTGGGTTATTTTCTTTCATACTTTAGACAGGATGTCGATTTCAAGCACAAGCATGATAGCCGACAATTGCCATTTTTCGTCATTTTGATGCACATGAATACACAATGGTTGCTGATTTGCTATTTTCATGAAGATATTAATTGATGTTAAGAGTAAACGTTCTTTAAACATCTTTTACAAGTGCATAACTTCAAAATTAAAACATTCTCAGTACCTGCAGAATATTTAAAAAGGCAAGAAATGTCAATCAAGTAGGCCTACCCCCCAGCGTCACTTTTAACCGTTTTGTCCAAAAAGCAAATGTAATGAATGGCGATTTGAAATTAAATATTAATATAAATTAAACTTTGAATGTTATAACAATTTAAAATACTGGACAGTGGTATAAATAAAGCAAACTAGAAACTTAAATATCTTAAATCTAATATTTTATGTAATTTTATTAAAATTGAAGGCCAAAACTTGAGTTTAAATGACAAAAGAATTGGTTAAAAAATAACAATGAAATTGACAAACTTCTTTGTAATTTAAACACCAATAAAAAATATGTTCAATATTTTGAAACTCTTCTTTATTCATATCAAAAGGTTTCAAACTTCTACCAAAATCGGAACTTTTATTAAATTGGAAATAAAAGCAGGCCTATTCGCGGCAAACGCACATACAGCGAAAAAAACCTGGCGGCGTCCATGAATGCGCTTGTTGATGTCCCTCCTCTTTCTTCGCGTGCATTTTAAATAGATAAAGACGCGCGGAAAACGCATGGAATTGCTCCTTCAAGAGGCTAAAACATCGTTTTTAGGCCTTGAAAATGATTTTGTTATCTTTTTCACTACATTTTGAATTAATTGTAAGAAATTTTGGGTTATTTTCTTTCATACTTTAGACAGGATGTCGATTTCAAGCACAAGCATGATAGCCGACAATTGCCATTTTTCGTCATTTTGATGCACATGAATGCACAATGGTTGCTGATTTGCTATTTTCATGAAGATATTAATTGATGTTAAGAGTAAACGTTCTTTAAACATCTTTTACAAGTGCATAACTTCAAAATTAAAACATTCTCAGTACCTGCAGAATATTTAAAAAGGCAAGAAATGTCAATCAAGTAGGCCTACCCCCCCAGCGTCACTTTTAACCTGTTTTGTCCAAAAAGCAAATGTAATGAATGGCGATTTGAAATTAAATATTAATATAAATTAAACTTTGAATGTTATAACAATTTAAAATACTGGACAGTGGTATAAATAAAGCAAACTAGAAACTTAAATATCTTAAATCTAATATTTTATGTAATTTTATTAAAATTGAAGGCCAAAACTTGAGTTTAAATGACAAAAGAATTGGTTAAATAATAACAATGAAATTGACAAACTTCTTTGTAATTTAAACACCAATAAAAAATATGTTCAATATTTTGAAACTCTTCTTTATTCATATCAAAAGGTTTCAAACTTCTACCAAAATCGGAACTTTTATTAAATTGGAAATAAAAGCAGGCCTATTCGCGGCAAACGCACATACAGCGAAAAACCTGGCGGCGTCCATGAATGCGCTTGTTGATGTCCCTCCTCTTTTCTTCGCGTGCATTTTAAATAGATAAAGACGCGCGGAAAACGCATGGAATTGCTCCTTAAAGGGTACATGCCACAAAATAGCTTTCCATAGACTTTACGTGCAAAAGAGGGGTCACGTTTTAGGCTATAAGTCGAGTTACGTCTTACTTTGAAATATATATTTGATATCATCTTAATCAGAACAAAATTCTGCATAACATATCTGAAAATGACACCATATTTTAGGTCTACTTTTTGAGAAAAATAGCGCTATATAAAAACACCCGATTTTCCCGTGTTTACGTCCGACTGCTAACCGCGTTTTGACCTCGTGTGTTCATGCGCTCATCATCGTAAACATCACTCAATTTTTCGCGTTTTCTGTTCAAATTAGTAGAGATCAC
Organism: Amphiura filiformis; assembly: GCF_039555335.1. Classification (NCBI taxonomy): domain Eukaryota; kingdom Metazoa; phylum Echinodermata; class Ophiuroidea; order Amphilepidida; family Amphiuridae; genus Amphiura; species Amphiura filiformis. The sequence continues at coordinate 61,275 of NW_027305743.1, read as the reverse complement.
ATTCACAAGTTCTAGCAAAACACGATTTGCAACACTAAAATTGTTAATATTATACCGATTTTGCACATTTTTTATGCAAAGTTGGGACTATAGTCGTGATAAACTTTTACCGGAAACCGCTTCACACGCGGATTTAGTGGCATGCACCCTTCAAGAGGCTAAAACAGCGATTTTAGGCCTTGCAAATGATTTTGTTATCTTTTCACTACATTTTGAATTAATTGTAAGAAATTTTGGGTTATTTTCTTTCATACTTTAGACAGGATGTCGATTTCAAGCACAAGCATGATAGCCGACAATTGCCATTTTTCGTCATTTTGATGCACATGAATGCACAATGGTTGCTGATTTGCTATTTTCATGAAGATATTAATTGATGTTAAGAGTAAACGTTCTTTAAACATCTTTTACAAGTGCATAACTTCAAAATTAAAACATTCTCAGTACCTGCAGAATATTTAAAAGGCAAGAAATGTCAATCAAGTAGGCCTACCCCCCCAGCGTCACTTTTAACCCGTTTTGTCCAAAAAGCAAATGTAATGAATGGCGATTTGAAATTAAATATTAATATAAATTAAACTTTGAATGTTATAACAATTTAAAATACTGGACAGTGGTATAAATAAAGCAAACTAGAAACTTAAATATCTTAAATCTAATATTTTATGTAATTTTATTAAAATTGAAGGCCAAAACTTGAGTTTAAATGACAAAAGAATTGGTTAAAAAATAACAATGAAATTGACAAACTTCTTTGTAATTTAAACACCAATAAAAATATGTTCAATATTTTGAAACTCTTCTTTATTCATATCAAAAGGTTTCAAACTTCTACCAAAATCGGAACTTTTATTAAATTGGAAATAAAAGCAGGCCTATTCGCGGCAAACGCACATACAGCGAAACCTGGCGGCGTCCATGAATGCGCTTGTTGATGTCCCTCCTCTTTTCTTCGCGTGCATTTTAAATAGATAAAGACGCGCGGAAAACGCATGGAATTGCTCCTTCAAGAGGCTAAAACATCGTTTTTAGGCCTTGAAAATGATTTTGTTATCTTTTTCACTACATTTTGAATTAATTGTAAGAAATTTTGGGTTATTTTCTTTCATACTTTAGACAGGATGTCGATTTCAAGCACAAGCATGATAGCCGACAATTGCCATTTTTCGTCATTTTGATGCACATGAATGCACAATGGTTGCTGATTTGCTATTTTCATGAAGATATTAATTGATGTTAAGAGTAAACGTTCTTTAAACATCTTTTACAAGTGCATAACTTCAAAATTAAAACATTCTCAGTACCTGCAGAATATTTAAAAAGGCAAGAAATGTCAATCAAGTAGGCCTACCCCCCCAGCGTCACTTTTAACCCGTTTTGTCCAAAAAGCAAATGTAATGAATGGCGATTTGAAATTAAATATTAATATAAATTAAACTTTGAATGTTATAACAATTTAAAATACTGGACAGTGGTATAAATAAAGCAAACTAGAAACTTAAATATCTTAAATCTAATATTTTATGTAATTTTATTAAAATTGAAGGCCAAAACTTGAGTTTAAATGACAAAAGAATTGGTTAAAAATAACAATGAAATTGACAAACTTCTTTGTAATTTAAACACCAATAAAAAATATGTTCAATATTTTGAAACTCTTCTTTATTCATATCAAAAGGTTTCAAACTTCTACCAAAATCGGAACTTTTATTAAATTGGAAATAAAAGCAGGCCTATTCGCGGCAAACGCACATACAGCGAAAAACCTGGCGGCGTCCATGAATGCGCTTGTTGATGTCCCTCCTCTTTTCTTCGCGTGCATTTTAAATAGATAAAGACGCGCGGAAAACGCATGGAATTGCTCCTTCAAGAGGCTAAAACATCGTTTTTAGGCCTTGAAAATGATTTTGTTATCTTTTTCACTACATTTTGAATTAATTGTAAGAAATTTTGGGTTATTTTCTTTCATACTTTAGACAGGATGTCGATTTCAAGCACAAGCATGATAGCCGACAATTGCCATTTTTCGTCATTTTGATGCACATGAATGCACAATGGTTGCTGATTTGCTATTTTCATGAAGATATTAATTGATGTTAAGAGTAAACGTTCTTTAAACATCTTTTACAAGTGCATAACTTCAAAATTAAAACATTCTCAGTACCTGCAGAATATTTAAAAGGCAAGAAATGTCAATCAAGTAGGCCTACCCCCCCAGCGTCACTTTTAACCCGTTTTGTCCAAAAAGCAAATGTAATGAATGGCGATTTGAAATTAAATATTAATATAAATTAAACTTTGAATGTTATAACAATTTAAAATACTGGACAGTGGTATAAATAAAGCAAACTAGAAACTTAAATATCTTAAATCTAATATTTTATGTAATTTTATTAAAATTGAAGGCCAAAACTTGAGTTTAAATGACAAAAGAATTGGTTAAAAAATAACAATGAAATTGACAAACTTCTTTGTAATTTAAACACCAATAAAAAATATGTTCAATATTTTGAAACTCTTCTTTATTCATATCAAAAGGTTTCAAACTTCTACCAAAATCGGAACTTTTATTAAATTGGAAATAAAAGCAGGCCTATTCGCGGCAAACGCACATACAGCGAAAAACCTGGCGGCGTCCATGAATGCGCTTGTTGATGCCCTCCTCTTTTCTTCGCGTGCATTTTAAATAGATAAAGACGCGCGGAAAACGCATGGAATTGCTCCTTAAAGGGTACATGCCACAAAATAGCTTTCCATAGACTTTACGTGCAAAATAGGGGTCACGTTTTAGGCTATAAGTCGAGTTACGTCTTACTTTGAAATATATATTTGATATCATCTTAATCAGAACAAAATTCTGCATAACATATCTGAAAATGACACCATATTTTAGGTCTACTTTTAGAAAAAAATAGCGCTATATAAAAAGACCTGATTTTCCCGTGTTTACGTCCGACTGCTAACCGCGTTTTGACCTCGTGTGTTCATGCGCTCATCATCGTAAACATCACTCAATTTTTCGCGTTTTCTGTTCAAATTAGTAGAGATCACATTCACAAGTTCTAGCAAAACACGATTTGCAACACTAAAATTGTTAATATTATACCGATTTTGCACATTTTTATGCAAAGTTGGGACTATAGTCGTGATAAACTTTTACCGGAAACCGCTTCACACGCGGATTTAGTGGCATGCACCCTTCAAGAGGCTAAAACATCGTTTTTAGGCCTTGAAAATGATTTTGTTATCTTTTTCACTACATTTTGAATTAATTGTAAGAAATTTTGGGTTATTTTCTTTCATACTTTAGACAGGATGTCGATTTCAAGCACAAGCATGATAGCCGACAATTGCCATTTTTCGTCATTTTGATGCACATGAATGCACAATGGTTGCTGATTTGCTATTTTCATGAAGATATTAATTGATGTTAAGAGTAAACGTTCTTTAAACATCTTTTACAAGTGCATAACTTCAAAATTAAAACATTCTCAGTACCTGCAGAATATTTAAAAAGGCAAGAAATGTCAATCAAGTAGGCCTACCCCCCCAGCGTCACTTTTAACCCGTTTTGTCCAAAAAGCAAATGTAATGAATGGCGATTTGAAATTAAATATTAATATAAATTAAACTTTGAATGTTATAACAATTTAAAATACTGGACAGTGGTATAAATAAAGCAAACTAGAAACTTAAATATCTTAAATCTAATATTTTATGTAATTTTATTAAAATTGAAGGCCAAAACTTGAGTTTAAATGACAAAAGAATTGGTTAAAAAATAACAATGAAATTGACAAACTTCTTTGTAATTTAAACACCAATAAAAAATATGTTCAATATTTTGAAACTCTTCTTTATTCATATCAAAAGGTTTCAAACTTCTACCAAAATCGGAACTTTTTAAATTGGAAATAAAAGCAGGCCTATTCGCGGCAAACGCACATACAGCGAAAAACCTGGCGGCGTCCATGAATGCGCTTGTTGATGTCCCTCCTCTTTTCTTCGCGTGCATTTTAAATAGATAAAGACGCGCGGAAAACGCATGGAATTGCTCCTTAAAGGGTACATGCCACAAAATAGCTTTCCATAGACTTTACGTGCAAAATAGGGGTCACGTTTTAGGCTATAAGTCGAGTTACGTCTTACTTTGAAATATATATTTGATATCATCTTAATCAGAACAAAATTCTGCATAACATATCTGAAAATGACACCATATTTTAGGTCTACTTTTTGAAAAATAGCGCTATATAAAAGACCCGATTTTCCCGTGTTTACGTCCGACTGCTAACCGCGTTTTGACCTCGTGTGTTCATGCGCTCATCATCGTAAACATCACTCAATTTTTTCGCGTTTTCTGTTCAAATTAGTAGAGATCACATTCACAAGTTCTAGCAAACGATTTGCAACACTAAAATTGTTAATATTATACCGATTTTGCACATTTTTTATGCAAAGTTGGGACTATAGTCGTGATAAACTTTTACCGGAAACCGCTTCACACGCGGATTTAGTGGCATGCACCCTTCAAGAGGCTAAAACATCGTTTTTAGGCCTTGAAAATGATTTTGTTATCTTTTTCACTACATTTTGAATTAATTGTAAGAAATTTTGGGTTATTTTCTTTCATACTTTAGACAGGATGTCGATTTCAAGCACAAGCATGATAGCCGACAATTGCCATTTTTCGTCATTTTGATGCACATGAATGCACAATGGTTGCTGATTTGCTATTTTCATGAAGATATTAATTGATGTTAAGAGTAAACGTTCTTTAAACATCTTTTACAAGTGCATAACTTCAAAATTAAAACATTCTCAGTACCTGCAGAATATTTAAAAAGGCAAGAAATGTCAATCAAGTAGGCCTACCCCCCAGCGTCACTTTTAACCCGTTTTTGTCCAAAAAGCAAATGTAATGAATGGCGATTTGAAATTAAATATTAATATAAATTAAACTTTGAATGTTATAACAATTTAAAATACTGGACAGTGGTATAAATAAAGCAAACTAGAAACTTAAATATCTTAAATCTAATATTTTATGTAATTTTATTAAAATTGAAGGCCAAAACTTGAGTTTAAATGACAAAAGAATTGGTTAAAAATAACAATGAAATTGACAAACTTCTTTGTAATTTAAACACCAATAAAAAATATGTTCAATATTTTGAAACTCTTCTTTATTCATATCAAAAGGTTTCAAACTTCTACCAAAATCGGAACTTTTATTAAATTGGAAATAAAAGCAGGCCTATTCGCGGCAAACGCACATACAGCGAAAAACCTGGCGGCGTCCATGAATGCGCTTGTTGATGTCCCTCCTCTTTTCTTCGCGTGCATTTTAAATAGATAAAGACGCGCGGAAAACGCATGGAATTGCTCCAAGGGTACATGCCACAAAATAGCTTTCCATAGACTTTACGTGCAAAATAGGGGTCACGTTTTAGGCTATAAGTCGAGTTACGTCTTACTTTGAAATATATATTTGATATCATCTTAATCAGAACAAAATTCTGCATAACATATCTGAAAATGACACCATATTTTAGGTCTACTTTTTGAGAAAAATAGCGCTATATAAAAAGACCCGATTTTCCCGTGTTTACGTCCGACTGCTAACCGCGTTTTGACCTCGTGTGTTCATGCGCTCATCATCGTAAACATCACTCAATTTTTCGCGTTTTCTGTTCAAATTAGTAGAGATCACATTCACAAGTTCTAGCAAAACACGATTTGCAACACTAAAATTGTTAATATTATACCGATTTTGCACATTTTTATCCAAAGTTCGGACTATAGTCGTGATAAACTTTTACCGGAAACCGCTTCACACGCGGATTTAGTGGCATGCACCCTTCAAGAGGCTAAAACATCGTTTTTAGGCCTTGAAAATGATTTTGTTATCTTTTTCACTACATTTTGAATTAATTGTAAGAAATTTTGGGTTATTTTCTTTCATACTTTAGACAGGATGTCGATTTCAAGCACAAGCATGATAGCCGACAATTGCCATTTTTCGTCATTTTGATGCACATGAATGCACAATGGTTGCTGATTTGCTATTTTCATGAAGATATTAATTGATGTTAAGAGTAAACGTTCTTTAAACATCTTTTACAAGTGCATAACTTCAAAATTAAAACATTCTCAGTACCTGCAGAATATTTAAAAAGGCAAGAAATGTCAATCAAGTAGGCCTACCCCCCCAGCGTCACTTTTAACCCGTTTTGTCCAAAAAGCAAATGTAATGAATGGCGATTTGAAATTAAATATTAATATAAATTAAACTTTGAATGTTATAACAATTTAAAATACTGGACAGTGGTATAAATAAAGCAAACTAGAAACTTAAATATCTTAAATCTAATATTTTATGTAATTTTATTAAAATTGAAGGCCAAAACTTGAGTTTAAATGACAAAAGAATTGGTTAAAAATAACAATGAAATTGACAAACTTCTTTGTAATTTAAACACCAATAAAAAATATGTTCAATATTTTGAAACTCTTCTTTATTCATATCAAAAGGTTTCAAACTTCTACCAAAATCGGAACTTTTATTAAATTGGAAATAAAAGCAGGCCTATTCGCGGCAAACGCACATACAGCGAAAAAACCTGGCGGCGTCCATGAATGCGCTTGTTGATGTCCCTCCTCTTTTCTTCGCGTGCATTTTAAATAGATAAAGACGCGCGGAAAACGCATGGAATTGCTCCTTCAAGAGGCTAAAACATCGTTTTTAGGCCTTGAAAATGATTTTGTTATCTTTTTCACTACATTTTGAATTAATTGTAAGAAATTTTGGGTTATTTTCTTTCATACTTTAGACAGGATGTCGATTTCAAGCACAAGCATGATAGCCGACAATTGCCATTTTTCGTCATTTTGATGCACATGAATGCACAATGGTTGCTGATTTGCTATTTTCATGAAGATATTAATTGATGTTAAGAGTAAACGTTCTTTAAACATCTTTTACAAGTGCATAACTTCAAAATTAAAACATTCTCAGTACCTGCAGAATATTTAAAAAGGCAAGAAATGTCAATCAAGTAGGCCTACCCCCCAGCGTCACTTTTAACCCGTTTTGTCCAAAAAGCAAATGTAATGAATGGCGATTTGAAATTAAATATTAATATAAATTAAACTTTGAATGTTATAACAATTTAAAATACTGGACAGTGGTATAAATAAAGCAAACTAGAAACTTAAATATCTTAAATCTAATATTTTATGTAATTTTATTAAAATTGAAGGCCAAAACTTGAGTTTAAATGACAAAAGAATTGGTTAAAAAATAACAATGAAATTGACAAACTTCTTTGTAATTTAAACACCAATAAAAAATATGTTCAATATTTTGAAACTCTTCTTTATTCATATCAAAAGGTTCAAACTTCTACCAAAATCGGAACTTTTATTAAATTGGAAATAAAAGCAGGCCTATTCGCGGCAAACGCACATACAGCGAAAAACCTGGCGGCGTCCATGAATGCGCTTGTTGATGTCCCTCCTCTTTTCTTCGCGTGCATTTTAAATAGATAAAGACGCGCGGAAAACGCATGGAATTGCTCCTTAAAGGGTACATGCCACAAAATAGCTTTCCATAGACTTTACGTGCAAAATAGGGGTCACGTTTTAGGCTATAAGTCGAGTTACGTCTTACTTTGAAATATATATTTGATATCATCTTAATCAGAACAAAATTCTGCATAACATATCTGAAAATGACACCATATTTTAGGTCTACTTTTTGAGAAAAATAGCGCTATATAAAAAGACCCGATTTTCCCGTGTTTACGTCCGACTGCTAACCGCGTTTTGACCTCGTGTGTTCATGCGCTCATCATCGTAAACATCACTCAATTTTTCGCGTTTTCTGTTCAAATTAGTAGAGATCACATTCACAAGTTCTAGCAAAACACGATTTGCAACACTAAAATTGTTAATATTATACCGATTTTGCACATTTTTTATGCAAAGTTGGGACTATAGTCGTGATAAACTTTTACCGGAAACCGCTTCACACGCGGATTTAGTGGCATGCACCCTTCAAGAGGCTAAAACATCGTTTTTAGGCCTTGAAAATGATTTTGTTATCTTTTTCACTACATTTTGAATTAATTGTAAGAAATTTTGGGTTATTTTCTTTCATACTTTAGACAGGATGTCGATTTCAAGCACAAGCATGATAGCCGACAATTGCCATTTTTCGTCATTTTGATGCACATGAATGCACAATGGTTGCTGATTTGCTATTTTCATGAAGATATTAATTGATGTTAAGAGTAAACGTTCTTTAAACATCTTTTACAAGTGCATAACTTCAAAATTAAAACATTCTCAGTACCTGCAGAATATTTAAAAGGCAAGAAATGTCAATCAAGTAGGCCTACCCCCCCAGCGTCACTTTTAACCCGTTTTGTCCAAAAAGCAAATGTAATGAATGGCGATTTGAAATTAAATATTAATATAAATTAAACTTTGAATGTTATAACAATTTAAAATACTGGACAGTGGTATAAATAAAGCAAACTAGAAACTTAAATATCTTAAATCTAATATTTTATGTAATTTTATTAAAATTGAAGGCCAAAACTTGAGTTTAAATGACAAAAGAATTGGTTAAAAATAACAATGAAATTGACAAACTTCTTTGTAATTTAAACACCAATAAAAAATATGTTCAATATTTTGAAACTCTTCTTTATTCATATCAAAAGGTTTCAAACTTCTACCAAAATCGGAACTTTTATTAAATTGGAAATAAAAGCAGGCCTATTCGCGGCAAACGCACATACAGCGAAAAACCTGGCGGCGTCCATGAATGCGCTTGTTGATGTCCCTCCTCTTTTCTTCGCGTGCATTTTAAATAGATAAAGACGCGCGAAACGCATGGAATTGCTCCTTCAAGAGGCTAAAACATCGTTTTTAGGCCTTGAAAATGATTTTGTTATCTTTTTCACTACATTTTGAATTAATTGTAAGAAATTTTGGGTTATTTTCTTTCATACTTTAGACAGGATGTCGATTTCAAGCACAAGCATGATAGCCGACAATTGCCATTTTTCGTCATTTTGATGCACATGAATGCACAATGGTTGCTGATTTGCTATTTTCATGAAGATATTAATTGATGTTAAGAGTAAACGTTCTTTAAACATCTTTTACAAGTGCATAACTTCAAAATTAAAACATTCTCAGTACCTGCAGAATATTTAAAAAGGCAAGAAATGTCAATCAAGTAGGCCTACCCCCCCCCAGCGTCACTTTTAACCCGTTTTGTCCAAAAAGCAAATGTAATGAATGGCGATTTGAAATTAAATATTAATATAAATTAAACTTTGAATGTTATAACAATTTAAAATACTGGACAGTGGTATAAATAAAGCAAACTAGAAACTTAAATATCTTAAATCTAATATTTTATGTAATTTTATTAAAATTGAAGGCCAAAACTTGAGTTTAAATGACAAAAGAATTGGTTAAAAAATAACAATGAAATTGACAAACTTCTTTGTAATTTAAACACCAATAAAAAATATGTTCAATATTTTGAAACTCTTCTTTATTCATATCAAAAGGTTTCAAACTTCTACCAAAATCGGAACTTTTATTAAATTGGAAATAAAAGCAGGCCTATTCGCGGCAAACGCACATACAGCGAAAAACCTGGCGGCGTCCATGAATGCGCTTGTTGATGTCCCTCCTCTTTTCTTCGCGTGCATTTTAAATAGATAAAGACGCGCGGAAAACGCATGGAATTGCTCCTTAAAGGGTACATGCCACAAAATAGCTTTCCATAGACTTTACGTGCAAAATAGGGGTCACGTTTTAGGCTATAAGTCGAGTTACGTCTTACTTTGAAATATATATTTGATATCATCTTAATCAGAACAAAATTCTGCATAACATATCTGAAACTGACACCATATTTTAGGTCTACTTTTTGAGAAAAATAGCGCTATATAAAAAGACCCGATTTTCCCGTGTTTACGTCCGACTGCTAACCGCGTTTTGACCTCGTGTGTTCATGCGCTCATCATCGTAAACATCACTCAATTTTTCGCGTTTTCTGTTCAAATTAGTAGAGATCACATTCACAAGTTCTAGCAAAACACGATTTGCAACACTAAAATTGTTAATATTATACCGATTTTGCACATTTTTATGCAAAGTTGGGACTATAGTCGTGATAAACTTTTACCGGAAACCGCTTCACACGCGGATTTAGTGGCATGCACCCTTCAAGAGGCTAAAACATCGTTTTTAGGCCTTGAAAATGATTTTGTTATCTTTTTCACTACATTTTGAATTAATTGTAAGAAATTTTGGGTTATTTTCTTTCATACTTTAGACAGGATGTCGATTTCAAGCACAAGCATGATAGCCGACAATTGCCATTTTTCGTCATTTTGATGCACATGAATGCACAATGGTTGCTGATTTGCTATTTTCATGAAGATATTAATTGATGTTAAGAGTAAACGTTCTTTAAACATCTTTTACAAGTGCATAACTTCAAAATTAAAACATTCTCAGTACCTGCAGAATATTTAAAAAGGCAAGAAATGTCAATCAAGTAGGCCTACCCCCCAGCGTCACTTTTAACCCGTTTTGTCCAAAAAGCAAATGTAATGAATGGCGATTTGAAATTAAATATTAATATAAATTAAACTTTGAATGTTATAACAATTTAAAATACTGGACAGTGGTATAAATAAAGCAAACTAGAAACTTAAATATCTTAAATCTAATATTTTATGTAATTTTATTAAAATTGAAGGCCAAAACTTGAGTTTAAATGACAAAAGAATTGGTAAAAAAATAACAATGAAATTGACAAACTTCTTTGTAATTTAAACACCAATAAAAAATATGTTCAATATTTTGAAACTCTTCTTTATTCATATCAAAAGGTTTCAAACTTCTACCAAAATCGGAACTTTTATTAAATTGGAAATAAAAGCAGGCCTATTCGCGGCAAACGCACATACAGCGAAAAACCTGGCGGCGTCCATGAATGCGCTTGTTGATGTCCCTCCTCTTTTCTTCGCGTGCATTTTAAATAGATAAAGACGCGCGGAAAACGCATGGAATTGCTCCTTCAAGAGGCTAAAACATCGTTTTTAGGCCTTGAAAATGATTTTGTTATCTTTTTCACTACATTTTGAATTAATTGTAAGAAATTTTGGGTTATTTTCTTTCATACTTTAGACAGGATGTCGATTTCAAGCACAAGCATGATAGCCGACAATTGCCATTTTTCGTCATTTTGATGCACATGAATGCACAATGGTTGCTGATTTGCTATTTTCATGAAGATATTAATTGATGTTAAGAGTAAACGTTCTTTAAACATCTTTTACAAGTGCATAACTTCAAAATTAAAACATTCTCAGTACCTGCAGAATATTTAAAAAGGCAAGAAATGTCAATCAAGTAGGCCTACCCCCCAGCGTCACTTTTAACCCGTTTTGTCCAAAAAGCAAATGTAATGAATGGCGATTTGAAATTAAATATTAATATAAATTAAACTTTGAATGTTATAACAATTTAAAATACTGGACAGTGGTATAAATAAAGCAAACTAGAAACTTAAATATCTTAAATCTAATATTTTATGTAATTTTATTAAAATTGAAGGCCAAAACTTGAGTTTAAATGACAAAAGAATTGGTTAAAAAATAACAATGAAATTGACAAACTTCTTTGTAATTTAAACACCAATAAAAAAATATGTTCAATATTTTGAAACTCTTCTTTATTCATATCAAAAGGTTTCAAACTTCTACCAAAATCGGAACTTTTATTAAATTGGAAATAAAAGCAGGCCTATTCGCGGCAAACGCACATACAGCGAAAAACCTGGCGGCGTCCATGAATGCGCTTGTTGATGTCCCTCCTCTTTTCTTCGCGTGCATTTTAAATAGATAAAGACGCGCGGAAAACGCATGGAATTGCTCCTTAAAGGGTACATGCCACAAAATAGCTTTCCATAGACTTTACGTGCAAAATAGGGGTCACGTTTTAGGCTATAAGTCGAGTTACGTCTTACTTTGAAATATATATTTGATATCATTTTGATCAGAACAAAATTCTGCATAACATATCTGAAAAGGACACCATATTGTAGGTCTACTTTTTGAGAAAAATAGCGCTATATAAAAAGACCCGATTTTCCCGTGTTTACGTCCGACTGCTAACCGCGTTTTGACCTCGTGTGTTCATGCGCTCATCATCGTAAACATCACTCAATTTTTCGCGTTTTCTGTTCAAATTAGTAGAGATCACATTCACAAGTTCTAGCAAAACACGATTTGCAACACTAAAATTGTTAATATTATACCGATTTTGCACATTTTTAATGTAAATTTGAGACTATAGTCGTGTTAAACTTTTACCGGACACCGCTTCACACGCGGATTTAGTGGCATGCACCCTTCAAGAGGCTAAAACATCGTTTTTAGGCCTTGAAAATGATTTTGTTATCTTTTTCACTACATTTTGAATTAATTGTAAGAAATTTTGGGTTATTTTCTTTCATACTTTAGACAGGATGTCGATTTCAAGCACAAGCATGATAGCCGACAATTGCCATTTTTCGTCATTTTGATGCACATGAATGCACAATGGTTGCTGATTTGCTATTTTCATGAAGATATTAATTGATGTTAAGAGTAAACGTTCTTTAAACATCTTTTACAAGTGCATAACTTCAAAATTAAAACATTCTCAGTACCTGCAGAATATTTAAAAAGGCAAGAAATGTCAATCAAGTAGGCCTACCCCCCAGCGTCACTTTTAACCCGTTTTGTCCAAAAAGCAAATGTAATGAATGGCGATTTGAAATTAAATATTAATATAAATTAAACTTTGAATGTTATAACAATTTAAAATACTGGACAGTGGTATAAATAAAGCAAACTAGAAACTTAAATATCTTAAATCTAATATTTTATGTAATTTTATTAAAATTGAAGGCCAAAACTTGAGTTTAAATGACAAAAGAATTGGTTAAAAATAACAATGAAATTGACAAACTTCTTTGTAATTTAAACACCAATAAAAAATATGTTCAATATTTTGAAACTCTTCTTTATTCATATCAAAAGGTTTCAAACTTCTACCAAAATCGGAACTTTTATTAAATTGGAAATAAAAGCAGGCCTATTCGCGGCAAACGCACATACAGCGAAAAACCTGGCGGCGTCCATGAATGCGCTTGTTGATGTCCCTCCTCTTTTCTTCGCGTGCATTTTAAATAGATAAAGACGCGCGGAAAACGCATGGAATTGCTCCTTCAAGAGGCTAAAACATCGTTTTTAGGCCTTGAAAATGATTTTGTTATCTTTTTCACTACATTTTGAATTAATTGTAAGAAATTTTGGGTTATTTTCTTTCATACTTTAGACAGGATGTCGATTTCAAGCACAAGCATGATAGCCGACAATTGCCATTTTTCGTCATTTTGATGCACATGAATGCACAATGGTTGCTGATTTGCTATTTTCATGAAGATATTAATTGATGTTAAGAGTAAACGTTCTTTAAACATCTTTTACAAGTGCATAACTTCAAAATTAAAACATTCTCAGTACCTGCAGAATATTTAAAAAGGCAAGAAATGTCAATCAAGTAGGCCTACCCCCCCCCCCCCCCCCCCAGCGTCACTTTTAACCCGTTTTGTCCAAAAAGCAAATGTAATGAATGGCGATTTGAAATTAAATATTAATATAAATTAAACTTTGAATGTTATAACAATTTAAAATACTGGACAGTGGTATAAATAAAGCAAACTAGAAACTTAAATATCTTAAATCTAATATTTTATGTAATTTTATTAAAATTGAAGGCCAAAACTTGAGTTTAAATGACAAAAGAATTGGTTAAAAAATAACAATGAAATTGACAAACTTCTTTGTAATTTAAACACCAATAAAAAATATGTTCAATATTTTGAAACTCTTCTTTATTCATATCAAAAGGTTTCAAACTTCTACCAAAATCGGAACTTTTATTAAATTGGAAATAAAAGCAGGCCTATTCGCGGCAAACGCACATACAGCGAAAAACCTGGCGGCGTCCATGAATGCGCTTGTTGATGTCCCTCCTCTTTTCTTCGCGTGCATTTTAAATAGATAAAGACGCGCGGAAAACGCATGGAATTGCTCCTTAAAGGGTACATGCCACAAAATAGCTTTCCATAGACTTTACGTGCAAAATAGGGGTCACGTTTTAGGCTATAAGTCGAGTTACGTCTTACTTTGAAATATATATTTGATATCATCTTAATCAGAACAAAATTCTGCATAACATATCTGAAAATGACACCATATTTTAGGTCTACTTTTTGAGAAAAATAGCGCTATATAAAAAGACCCGATTTTCCCGTGTTTACGTCCGACTGCTAACCGCGTTTTGACCTCGTGTGTTCATGCGCTCATCATCGTAAACATCACTCAATTTTTCGCGTTTTCTGTTCAAATTAGTAGAGATCACATTCACAAGTTCTAGCAAAACACGATTTGCAACACTAAAATTGTTAATATTATACCGATTTTGCACATTTTTTATGCAAAGTTGGGACTATAGTCGTGATAAACTTTTACCGGAAACCGCTTCACACGCGGATTTAGTGGCATGCACCCTTCAAGAGGCTAAAACATCGTTTTTAGGCCTTGAAAATGATTTTGTTATCTTTTTCACTACATTTTGAATTAATTGTAAGAAATTTTGGGTTATTTTCTTTCATACTTTAGACAGGATGTCGATTTCAAGCACAAGCATGATAGCCGACAATTGCCATTTTTCGTCATTTTGATGCACATGAATGCACAATGGTTGCTGATTTGCTATTTTCATGAAGATATTAATTGATGTTAAGAGTAAACGTTCTTTAAACATCTTTACAAGTGCATAACTTCAAAATTAAAACATTCTCAGTACCTGCAGAATATTTAAAAAGGCAAGAAATGTCAATCAAGTAGGCCTACCCCCCCAGCGTCACTTTTAACCCGTTTTGTCCAAAAAGCAAATGTAATGAATGGCGATTTGAAATTAAATATTAATATAAATTAAACTTTGAATGTTATAACAATTTAAAATACTGGACAGTGGTATAAATAAAGCAAACTAGAAACTTAAATATCTTAAATCTAATATTTTATGTAATTTTATTAAAATTGAAGGCCAAAACTTGAGTTTAAATGACAAAAGAATTGGTTAAAAATAACAATGAAATTGACAAACTTCTTTGTAATTTAAACACCAATAAAAAATATGTTCAATATTTTGAAACTCTTCTTTATTCATATCAAAAGGTTTCAAACTTCTACCAAAATCGGAACTTTTATTAAATTGGAAATAAAAGCAGGCCTATTCGCGGCAAACGCACATACAGCGAAACCTGGCGGCGTCCATGAATGCGCTTGTTGATGTCCCTCCTCTTTTCTTCGCGTGCATTTTAAATAGATAAAGACGCGCGGAAAACGCATGGAATTGCTCCTTAAAGGGTACATGCCACAAAATAGCTTTCCATAGACTTTACGTGCAAAATAGGGGTCACGTTTTAGGCTATAAGTCGAGTTACGTCTTACTTTGAAATATATATTTGATATCATCTTAATCAGAACAAAATTCTGCATAACATATCTGAAAATGACACCATATTTTAGGTCTACTTTTTGAGAAAAATAGCGCTATATAAAAAGACCCGATTTTCCCGTGTTTACGTCCGACTGCTAACCGCGTTTTGACCTCGTGTGTTCATGCGCTCATCATCGTAAACATCACTCAATTTTTCGCGTTTTCTGTTCAAATTAGTAGAGATCACATTCACAAGTTCTAGCAAAACACGATTTGCAACACTAAAATTGTTAATATTATACCGATTTTGCACATTTTTGCAAAGTTGGGACTATAGTCGTGATAAACTTTTACCGGAAACCGCTTCACACGCGGATTTAGTGGCATGCACCCTTCAAGAGGCTAAAACATCGTTTTTAGGCCTTGAAAATGATTTTGTTATCTTTTTCACTACATTTTGAATTAATTGTAAGAAATTTTGGGTTATTTTCTTTCATACTTTAGACAGGATGTCGATTTCAAGCACAAGCATGATAGCCGACAATTGCCATTTTTCGTCATTTTGATGCACATGAATGCACAATGGTTGCTGATTTGCTATTTTCATGAAGATATTAATTGATGTTAAGAGTAAACGTTCTTTAAACATCTTTTACAAGTGCATAACTTCAAAATTAAAACATTCTCAGTACCTGCAGAATATTTAAAAGGCAAGAAATGTCAATCAAGTAGGCCTACCCCCCCAGCGTCACTTTTAACCCGTTTTGTCCAAAAAGCAAATGTAATGAATGGCGATTTGAAATTAAATATTAATAAATTAAACTTTGAATGTTATAACAATTTAAAATACTGGACAGTGGTATAAATAAAGCAAACTAGAAACTTAAATATCTTAAATCTAATATTTTATGTAATTTTATTAAAATTGAAGGCCAAAACTTGAGTTTAAATGACAAAAGAATTGGTTAAAAAATAACAATGAAATTGACAAACTTCTTTGTAATTTAAACACCAATAAAAAATATGTTCAATATTTTGAAACTCTTCTTTATTCATATCAAAAGGTTTCAAACTTCTACCAAAATCGGAACTTTTATTAAATTGGAAATAAAAGCAGGCCTATTCGCGGCAAACGCACATACAGCGAAAAACCTGGCGGCGTCCATGAATGCGCTTGTTGATGTCCCCCTCTTTTCTTCGCGTGCATTTTAAATAGATAAAGACGCGCGGAAAACGCATGGAATTGCTCCTTCAAGAGGCTAAAACATCGTTTTAGGCCTTGAAAATGATTTTGTTATCTTTTTCACTACATTTTGAATTAATTGTAAGAAATTTTGGGTTATTTTCTTTCATACTTTAGACAGGATGTCGATTTCAAGCACAAGCATGATAGCCGACAATTGCCATTTTTCGTCATTTTGATGCACATGAATGCACAATGGTTGCTGATTTGCTATTTTCATGAAGATATTAATTGATGTTAAGAGTAAACGTTCTTTAAACATCTTTTACAAGTGCATAACTTCAAAATTAAAACATTCTCAGTACCTGCAGAATATTTAAAAAGGCAAGAAATGTCAATCAAGTAGGCCTACCCCCCAGCGTCACTTTTAACCCGTTTTGTCCAAAAAGCAAATGTAATGAATGGCGATTTGAAATTAAATATTAATATAAATTAAACTTTGAATGTTATAACAATTTAAAATACTGGACAGTGGTATAAATAAAGCAAACTAGAAACTTAAATATCTTAAATCTAATATTTTATGTAATTTTATTAAAATTGAAGGCCAAAACTTGAGTTTAAATGACAAAAGAATTGGTTAAAAATAACAATGAAATTGACAAACTTCTTTGTAATTTAAACACCAATAAAAAATATGTTCAATATTTTGAAACTCTTCTTTATTCATATCAAAAGGTTTCAAACTTCTACCAAAATCGGAACTTTTATTAAATTGGAAATAAAAGCAGGCCTATTCGCGGCAAACGCACATACAGCGAAAAACCTGGCGGCGTCCATGAATGCGCTTGTTGATGTCCCTCCTCTTTTCTTCGCGTGCATTTTAAATAGATAAAGACGCGCGGAAAACGCATGGAATTGCTCCTTAAAGGGTACATGCCACAAAATAGCTTTCCATAGACTTTACGTGCAAAATAGGGGTCACGTTTTAGGCTATAAGTCGAGTTACGTCTTACTTTGAAATATATATTTGATATCATCTTAATCAGAACAAAATTCTGCATAACATATCTGAAAATGACACCATATTTTAGGTCTACTTTTTGAGAAAAATAGCGCTATATAAAGACCCGATTTTCCCGTGTTTACGTCCGACTGCTAACCGCGTTTTGACCTCGTGTGTTCATGCGCTCATCATCGTAAACATCACTCAATTTTTCGCGTTTTCTGTTCAAATTAGTAGAGATCACATTCACAAGTTCTAGCAAAACACGATTTGCAACACTAAAATTGTTAATATTATACCGATTTTGCACATTTTTTATGCAAAGTTGGGACTATAGTCGTGATAAACTTTTACCGGAAACCGCTTCACACGCGGATTTAGTGGCATGCACCCTTCAAGAGGCTAAAACATCGTTTTTAGGCCTTGAAAATGATTTTGTTATCTTTTTCACTACATTTTGAATTAATTGTAAGAAATTTTGGGTTATTTTCTTTCATACTTTAGACAGGATGTCGATTTCAAGCACAAGCATGATAGCCGACAATTGCCATTTTTCGTCATTTTGATGCACATGAATGCACAATGGTTGCTGATTTGCTATTTTCATGAAGATATTAATTTATGTTAAGAGTAAACGTTCTTTAAACATCTTTTACAAGTGCATAACTGCAAAATTAAAACATTCTCAGTACCTGCAGAATATTTAAAAGGCAAGAAATGTCAATCAAGTAGGCCTACCCCCCCAGCGTCACTTTTAACCCGTTTTGTCCAAAAAGCAAATGTAATGAATGGCGATTTGAAATTAAATATTAATATAAATTAAACTTTGAATGTTATAACAATTTAAAATACTGGACAGTGGTATAAATAAAGCAAACTAGAAACTTAAATATCTTAAATCTAATATTTTATGTAATTTTATTAAAATTGAAGGCCAAAACTTGAGTTTAAATGACAAAAGAATTGGTTAAAAATAACAATGAAATTGACAAACTTCTTTGTAATTTAAACACCAATAAAAAATATGTTCAATATTTTGAAACTCTTCTTTATTCATATCAAAAGGTTTCAAACTTCTACCAAAATCGGAACTTTTATTAAATTGGAAATAAAAGCAGGATTCGCGGCAAACGCACATACAGCGAAAAACCTGGCGGCGTCCATGAATGCGCTTGTTGATGTCCCTCCTCTTTTCTTCGCGTGCATTTTAAATAGATAAAGACGCGCGGAAAACGCATGGAATTGCTCCTTCAAGAGGCTAAAACATCGTTTTTAGGCCTTGAAAATGATTTTGTTATCTTTTTCACTACATTTTGAATTAATTGTAAGAAATTTTGGGTTATTTTCTTTCATACTTTAGACAGGATGTCGATTTCAAGCACAAGCATGATAGCCGACAATTGCCATTTTTCGTCATTTTGATGCACATGAATGCACAATGGTTGCTGATTTGCTATTTTCATGAAGATATTAATTGATGTTAAGAGTAAACGTTCTTTAAACATCTTTTACAAGTGCATAACTTCAAAATTAAAACATTCTCAGTACCTGCAGAATATTTAAAAAGGCAAGAAATGTCAATCAAGTAGGCCTACCCCCCCCCAGCGTCACTTTTAACAAATTTTATCCAAAAAGCAAATGTAATGAATGGCGATTTGAAATTAAATATTAATATAAATTAAACTTTGAATGTTATAACAATTTAAAATACTGGACAGTGGTATAAATAAAGCAAACTAGAAACTTAAATATCTTAAATCTAATATTTTATGTAATTTTATTAAAATTGAAGGCCAAAACTTGAGTTTAAATGACAAAAGAATTGGTTAAAAATAACAATGAAATTGACAAACTTCTTTGTAATTTAAACACCAATAAAAAATATGTTCAATATTTTGAAACTCTTCTTTATTCATATCAAAAGGTTTCAAACTTCTACCAAAATCGGAACTTTTATTAAATTGGAAATAAAAGCAGGCCTATTCGCGGCAAACGCACATACAGCGAAAAACCTGGCGGCGTCCATGAATGCGCTTGTTGATGTCCCTCCTCTTTTCTTCGCGTGCATTTTAAATAGATAAAGACGCGCGGAAAACGCATGGAATTGCTCCTTAAAGGGTATATGCCACAAAATAGCTTTCCATAGACTTTACGTGCAAAATAGGGGTCACGTTTTAGGCTATAAGTCGAGTTACGTCTTACTTTGAAATATATATTTGATATCATCTTAATCAGAACAAAATTCTGCATAACATATCTGAAAATGACACCATATTTTAGGTCTACTTTTTGAGAAAAATAGCGCTATATAAAAAGACCCGATTTTCCCGTGTTTACGTCCGACTGCTAACCGCGTTTTGACCTCGTGTGTTCATGCGCTCATCATCGTAAACATCACTCAATTTTTCGCGTTTTCTGTTCAAATTAGTAGAGATCACATTCACAAGTTCTAGCAAAACACGATTTGCAACACTAAAATTGTTAATATTATACCGATTTTGCACATTTTTTATGCAAAGTTGGGACTATAGTCGTGATAAACTTTTACCGGAAACCGCTTCACACGCGGATTTAGTGGCATGCACCCTTCAAGAGGCTAAAACATCGTTTTTAGGCCTTGAAAATGATTTGTTATCTTTTTCACTACATTTTGAATTAATTGTAAGAAATTTTGGGTTATTTTCTTTCATACTTTAGACAGGATGTCGATTTCAAGCACAAGCATGATAGCCGACAATTGCCATTTTTCGTCATTTTGATGCACATGAATGCACAATGGTTGCTGATTTGCTATTTTCATGAAGATATTAATTGATGTTAAGAGTAAACGTTCTTTAAACATCTTTTACAAGTGCATAACTTCAAAATTAAAACATTCTCAGTACCTGCAGAATATTTAAAAAGGCAAGAAATGTCAATCAAGTAGGCCTACCCCCCCAGCGTCACTTTTAACCCGTTTTGTCCAAAAAGCAAATGTAATGAATGGCGATTTGAAATTAAATATTAATATAAATTAAACTTTGAATGTTATAACAATTTAAAATACTGGACAGTGGTATAAATAAAGCAAACTAGAAACTTAAATATCTTAAATCTAATATTTTATGTAATTTTATTAAATTGAAGGCCAAAACTTGAGTTTAAATGACAAAAGAATTGGTTAAAAATAACAATGAAATTGACAAACTTCTTTGTAATTTAAACACCAATAAAAAATATGTTCAATATTTTGAAACTCTTCTTTATTCATATCAAAAGGTTTCAAACTTCTACCAAAATCGGAACTTTTATTAAATTGGAAATAAAAGCAGGCCTATTCGCGGCAAACGCACATACAGCGAAAAACCTGGCGGCGTCCATGAATGCGCTTGTTGATGTCCCTCCTCTTTTCTTCGCGTGCATTTTAAATAGATAAAGACGCGCGGAAAACGCATGGAATTGCTCCTTCAAGAGGCTAAAACATCGTTTTTAGGCCTTGAAAATGATTTTGTTATCTTTTTCACTACATTTTGAATTAATTGTAAGAAATTTTGGGTTATTTTCTTTCATACTTTAGACAGGATGTCGATTTCAAGCACAAGCATGATAGCCGACAATTGCCATTTTTCGTCATTTTGATGCACATGAATGCACAATGGTTGCTGATTTGCTATTTTCATGAAGATATTAATTGATGTTAAGAGTAAACGTTCTTTAAACATCTTTTACAAGTGCATAACTTCAAAATTAAAACATTCTCAGTACCTGCAGAATATTTAAAAAGGCAAGAAATGTCAATCAAGTAGGCCTACCCCCCCAGCGTCACTTTTAACCCGTTTTGTCCAAAAAGCAAATGTAATGAATGGCGATTTGAAATTAAATATTAATATAAATTAAACTTTGAATGTTATAACAATTTAAAATACTGGACAGTGGTATAAATAAAGCAAACTAGAAACTTAAATATCTTAAATCTAATATTTTATGTAATTTTATTAAAATTGAAGGCCAAAACTTGAGTTTAAATGACAAAAGAATTGGTTAAAAATAACAATGAAATTGACAAACTTCTTTGTAATTTAAACACCAATAAAAAATATGTTCAATATTTTGAAACTCTTCTTTATTCATATCAAAAGGTTTCAAACTTCTACCAAAATCGGAACTTTTATTAAATTGGAAATAAAAGCAGGCCTATTCGCGGCAAACGCACATACAGCGAAAAACCTGGCGGCGTCCATGAATGCGCTTGTTGATGTCCCTCCTCTTTTCTTCGCGTGCATTTTAAATAGATAAAGACGCGCGGAAAACGCATGGAATTGCTCCTTAAAGGGTACATGCCACAAAATAGCTTTCCATAGACTTTACGTGCAAAATAGGGGTCACGTTTTAGGCTATAAGTCGAGTTACGTCTTACTTTGAAATATATATTTGATATCATCTTAATCAGAACAAAATTCTGCATAACATATCTGAAAATGACACCATATTTTAGGTCTACTTTTTGAGAAAAATAGCGCTATATAAAAGACCCGATTTTCCCGTGTTTACGTCCGACTGCTAACCGCGTTTTGACCTCGTGTGTTCATGCGCTCATCATCGTAAACATCACTCAATTTTCGCGTTTTCTGTTCAAATAGTAGAGATCACATTCACAAGATCTAGCAAAACACGATTTGCAACACTAAAATTGTTAATATTATACCGATTTTGCACATTTTTTATGCAAAGTTGGGACTATAGTCGTGATAAACTTTTACCGGAAACCGCTTCACACGCGGATTTAGTGGCATGCACCCTTCAAGAGGCTAAAACATCGTTTTAGGCTTTGAAAATGATTTTGTTATCTTTTTCACTACATTTTGAATTAATTGTAAGAAATTTTGGGTTATTTTCTTTCATACTTTAGACAGGATGTCGATTTCAAGCACAAGCATGATAGCCGACAATTGCCATTTTTCGTCATTTTGATGCACATGAATGCACAATGGTTGCTGATTTGCTATTTTCATGAAGATATTAATTGATGTTAAGAGTAAACGTTCTTTAAACATCTTTTACAAGTGCATAACTTCAAAATTAAAACATTCTCAGTACCTGCAGAATATTTAAAAAGGCAAGAAATGTCAATCAAGTAGGCCTACCCCCCAGCGTCACTTTTAACCCGTTTTGTCCAAAAAGCAAATGTAATGAATGGCGATTTGAAATTAAATATTAATATAAATTAAACTTTGAATGTTATAACAATTTAAAATACTGGACAGTGGTATAAATAAAGCAAACTAGAAACTTAAATATCTTAAATCTAATATTTTATGTAATTTTATTAAAATTGAAGGCCAAAACTTGAGTTTAAATGACAAAAGAATTGGTTAAAAATAACAATGAAATTGACAAACTTCTTTGTAATTTAAACACCAATAAAAAATATGTTCAATATTTTGAAACTCTTCTTTATTCATATCAAAAGGTTTCAAACTTCTACCAAAATCGGAACTTTTATTAAATTGGAAATAAAAGCAGGCCTATTCGCGGCAAACGCACATACAGCGAAAAACCTGGCGGCGTCCATGAATGCGCTTGTTGATGTCCCTCCTCTTTTCTTCGCGTGCATTTTAAATAGATAAAAAGACGCGACGCGAAAACGCATGGAATTGCTCCTTCAAGAGGCTAAAACATCGTTTTTAGGCCTTGAAAATGATTTTGTTATCTTTTTCACTACATTTTGAATTAATTGTAAGAAATTTTGGGTTATTTTCTTTCATACTTTAGACAGGATGTCGATTTCAAGCACAAGCATGATAGCCGACAATTGCCATTTTTCGTCATTTTGATGCACATGAATGCACAATGGTTGCTGATTTGCTATTTTCATGAAGATATTAATTGATGTTAAGAGTAAACGTTCTTTAAACATCTTTTACAAGTGCATAACTTCAAAATTAAAACATTCTCAGTACCTGCAGAATATTTAAAAGGCAAGAAATGTCAATCAAGTAGGCCTACCCCCCAGCGTCACTTTTAACCCGTTTTGTCCAAAAAGCAAATGTAATGAATGGCGATTTGAAATTAAATATTAATATAAATTAAACTTTGAATGTTATAACAATTTAAAATACTGGACAGTGGTATAAATAAAGCAAACTAGAAACTTAAATATCTTAAATCTAATATTTTATGTAATTTTATTAAAATTGAAGGCCAAAACTTGAGTTTAAATGACAAAAGAATTGGGTAAAAAATAACAATGAAATTGACAAACTTCTTTGTAATTTAAACACCAATAAAAAATATGTTCAATATTTTGAAACTCTTCTTTATTCATATCAAAAGGTTTCAAACTTCTACCAAAATCGGAACTTTTATTAAATTGGAAATAAAAGCAGGCCTATTCGCGGCAAACGCACATACAGCGAAAAACCTGGCGGCGTCCATGAATGCGCTTGTTGATGTCCCTCCTCTTTTCTTCGCGTGCATTTTAAATAGATAAAGACGCGCGGAAAACGCATGGAATTGCTCCTTAAAGGGTACATGCCACAAAATAGCTTTCCATAGACTTTACGTGCAAAATAGGGGTCACGTTTTAGGCTATAAGTCGAGTTACGTCTTACTTTGAAATATATATTTGATATCATCTTAACAGAACAAAATTCTGCATAACATATCTGAAAATGACACCATATTTTAGGTAAAATAAATAAAAAAAATAGCGCTATATAAAAAGACCCGATTTTCCCGTGTTTACGTCCGACTGCTAACCGCGTTTTGACCTCGTGTGTTCATGCGCTCATCATCGTAAACATCACTCAATTTTTCGCGTTTTCTGTTCAAATTAGTAGAGATCACATTCACAAGTTCTAGCAAAACACGATTTGCAACACTAAAATTGTTAATATTATACCGATTTTGCACATTTTTTATGCAAAGTTGGGACTATAGTCGTGATAAACTTTTACCGGAAACCGCTTCACACGCGGATTTAGTGGCATGCACCCTTCAAGAGGCTAAAACATCGTTTTAGGCCTTGAAAATGATTTTGTTATCTTTTTCACTACATTTTGAATTAATTGTAAGAAATTTTGGGTTATTTTCTTTCATACTTTAGACAGGATGTCGATTTCAAGCACAAGCATGATAGCCGACAATTGCCATTTTTCGTCATTTTGATGCACATGAATGCACAATGGTTGCTGATTTGCTATTTTCATGAAGATATTAATTGATGTTAAGAGTAAACGTTCTTTAAACATCTTTTACAAGTGCATAACTTCAAAATTAAAACATTCTCAGTACCTGCAGAATATTTAAAAAGGCAAGAAATGTCAATCAAGTAGGCCTACCCCCCCAGCGTCACTTTTAACCCGTTTTGTCCAAAAAGCAAATGTAATGAATGGCGATTTGAAATTAAATATTAATATAAATTAAACTTTGAATGTTATAACAATTTAAAATACTGGACAGTGGTATAAATAAAGCAAACTAGAAACTTAAATATCTTAAATCTAATATTTTATGTAATTTTATTAAAATTGAAGGCCAAAACTTGAGTTTAAATGACAAAAGAATTGGTTAAAAATAACAATGAAATTGACAAACTTCTTTGTAATTTAAACACCAATAAAAAATATGTTCAATATTTTGAAACTCTTCTTTATTCATATCAAAAGGTTTCAAACTTCTACCAAAATCGGAACTTTTATTAAATTGGAAATAAAAGCAGGCCTATTCGCGGCAAACGCACATACAGCGAAAAACCTGGCGGCGTCCATGAATGCGCTTGTTGATGTCCCTCCTCTTTTCTTCGCGTGCATTTTAAATAGATAAAGACGCGCGGAAAACGCATGGAATTGCTCCTTAAAGGGTACATGCCACAAAATAGCTTTCCATAGACTTTACGTGCAAAATAGGGGTCACGTTTTAGGCTATAAGTCGAGTTACGTCTTACTTTGAAATATATATTTGATATCATCTTAATCAGAACAAAATTCTGCATAACATATCTGAAAATGACACCATATTTTAGGTCTACTTTTTGAGAAAAATAGCGCTATATAAAAAGACCCGATTTTCCCGTGTTTACGTCCGACTGCTAACCGCGTTTTGACCTCGTGTGTTCATGCGCTCATCATCGTAAACATCTCAATTTTTCGCGTTTTCTGTTCAAATTAGTAGAGATCACATTCACAAGTTCTAGCAAAACACGATTTGCAACACTAAAATTGTTAATATTATACCGATTTTGCACATTTTTTATGCAAAGTTGGGACTATAGTCGTGATAAACTTTTACCGGAAACCGCTTCACACGCGGATTTAGTGGCATGCACCCTTCAAGAGGCTAAAACATCGTTTTAGGCCTTGAAAATGATTTTGTTATCTTTTTCACTACATTTTGAATTAATTGTAAGAAATTTTGGGTTATTTTCTTTCATACTTTAGACAGGATGTCGATTTCAAGCACAAGCATGATAGCCGACAATTGCCATTTTTCGTCATTTTGATGCACATGAATGCACAATGGTTGCTGATTTGCTATTTTCATGAAGATATTAATTGATGTTAAGAGTAAACGTTCTTTAAACATCTTTTACAAGTGCATAACTTCAAAATTAAAACATTCTCAGTACCTGCAGAATATTTAAAAAGGCAAGAAATGTCAATCAAGTAGGCCTACCCCCCCCCCCCCCCCAGCGTCACTTTTAACCCGTTTTGTCCAAAAAGCAAATGTAATGAATGGCGATTTGAAATTAAATATTAATATAAATTAAACTTTGAATGTTATAACAATTTAAAATACTGGACAGTGGTATAAATAAAGCAAACTAGAAACTTAAATATCTTAAATCTAATATTTTATGTAATTTTATTAAAATTGAAGGCCAAAACTTGAGTTTAAATGACAAAAGAATTGGTTAAAAAATAACAATGAAATTGACAAACTTCTTTGTAATTTAAACACCAATAAAAAATATGTTCAATATTTTGAAACTCTTCTTTATTCATATCAAAAGGTTTCAAACTTCTACCAAAATCGGAACTTTTATTAAATTGGAAATAAAAGCAGGCCTATTCGCGGCAAACGCACATACAGCGAAAAACCTGGCGGCGTCCATGAATGCGCTTGTTGATGTCCCTCCTCTTTTCGCGTGCATTTTAAATAGATAAAGACGCGCGGAAAACGCATGGAATTGCTCCTTCAAGAGGCTAAAACATCGTTTTTAGGCCTTGAAAATGATTTTGTTATCTTTTTCACTACATTTTGAATTAATTGTAAGAAATTTTGGGTTATTTTCTTTCATACTTTAGACAGGATGTCGATTTCAAGCACAAGCATGATAGCCGACAATTGCCATTTTTCGTCATTTTGATGCACATGAATGCACAATGGTTGCTGATTTGCTATTTTCATGAAGATATTAATTGATGTTAAGAGTAAACGTTCTTTAAACATCTTTTACAAGTGCATAACTTCAAAATTAAAACATTCTCAGTACCTGCAGAATATTTAAAAAGGCAAGAAATGTCAATCAAGTAGGCCTACCCCCCAGCGTCACTTTTAACCCGTTTTGTCCAAAAAGCAAATGTAATGAATGGCGATTTGAAATTAAATATTAATATAAATTAAACTTTGAATGTTATAACAATTTAAAATACTGGACAGTGGTATAAATAAAGCAAACTAGAAACTTAAATATCTTAAATCTAATATTTTATGTAATTTTATTAAAATTGAAGGCCAAAACTTGAGTTTAAATGACAAAAGAATTGGTTAAAAATAACAATGAAATTGACAAACTTCTTTGTAATTTAAACACCAATAAAAAATATGTTCAATATTTTGAAACTCTTCTTTATTCATATCAAAAGGTTTCAAACTTCTACCAAAATCGGAACTTTTATTAAATTGGAAATAAAAGCAGGCCTATTCGCGGCAAACGCACATACAGCGAAAAACCTGGCGGCGTCCATGAATGCGCTTGTTGATGTCCCTCCTCTTTTCTTCGCGTGCATTTTAAATAGATAAAGACGCGCGGAAAACGCATGGAATTGCTCCTTAAAGGGTACATGCCACAAAATAGCTTTCCATAGACTTTACGTGCAAAATAGGGGTCACGTTTTAGGCTATAAGTCGAGTTACGTCTTACTTTGAAATATATATTTGATATCATCTTAATCAGCGCAAAATTCTGCATAACATATCTGAAAATGACACCATATTTTAGGTCTACTTTTTGAGAAAAATAGCGCTATATAAAAAGACCCGATTTTCCCGTGTTTACGTCCGACTGCTAACCGCGTTTTGACCTCGTGTGTTCATGCGCTCATCATCGTAAACATCACTCAATTTTTCGCGTTTTCTGTTCAAATTAGTAGAGATCACATTCACAAGTTCTAGCAAAACACGATTTGCAACACTAAAATTGTTAATATTATACCGATTTTGCACATTTTTTATGCAAAGTTGGGACTATAGTCGTGATAAACTTTTACCGGAAACCGCTTCACACGCGGATTTAGTGGCATGCACCCTTCAAGAGGCTAAAACATCGTTTTTAGGCCTTGAAAATGATTTTGTTATCTTTTTCACTACATTTTGAATTAATTGTAAGAAATTTTGGGTTATTTTCTTTCATACTTTAGACAGGATGTCGATTTCAAGCACAAGCATGATAGCCGACAATTGCCATTTTTCGTCATTTTGATGCACATGAATGCACAATGGTTGCTGATTTGCTATTTTCATGAAGATATTAATTGATGTTAAGAGTAAACGTTCTTTAAACATCTTTTACAAGTGCATAACTTCAAAATTAAAACATTCTCAGTACCTGCAGAATATTTAAAAAGGCAAGAAATGTCAATCAAGTAGGCTCCCCCCCCCCCCCCCCCAGCGTCACTTTTAACCCGTTTTGTCCAAAAAGCAAATGTAATGAATGGCGATTTGAAATTAAATATTAATATAAATTAAACTTTGAATGTTATAACAATTTAAAATACTGGACAGTGGTATAAATAAAGCAAACTAGAAACTTAAATATCTTAAATCTAATATTTTATGTAATTTTATTAAAATTGAAGGCCAAAACTTGAGTTTAAATGACAAAAGAATTGGTTAAAAAATAACAATGAAATTGACAAACTTCTTTGTAATTTAACACAATAAAAATATGTTCAATATTTTGAAACTCTTCTTTATTCATATCAAAAGGTTTCAAACTTCTACCAAAATCGGAACTTTTATTAAATTGGAAATAAAAGCAGGCCTATTCGCGGCAAACGCACATACAGCGAAAAACCTGGCGGCGTCCATGAATGCGCTTGTTGATGTCCCTCCTCTTTTCTTCGCGTGCATTTTAAATAGATAAAGACGCGCGGAAAACGCATGGAATTGCTCCTTCAAGAGGCTAAAACATCGTTTTTAGGCCTTGAAAATGATTTTGTTATCTTTTTCACTACATTTTGAATTAATTGTAAGAAATTTTGGGTTATTTTCTTTCATACTTTAGACAGGATGTCGATTTCAAGCACAAGCATGATAGCCGACAATTGCCATTTTTCGTCATTTTGATGCACATGAATGCACAATGGTTGCTGATTTGCTATTTTCATGAAGATATTAATTGATGTTAAGAGTAAACGTTCTTTAAACATCTTTTACAAGTGCATAACTTCAAAATTAAAACATTCTCAGTACCTGCAGAATATTTAAAAAGGCAAGAAATGTCAATCAAGTAGGCCTACCCCCCCAGCGTCACTTTTAACCCGTTTTGTCCAAAAAGCAAATGTAATGAATGGCGATTTGAAATTAAATATTAATATAAATTAAACTTTGAATGTTATAACAATTTAAAATACTGGACAGTGGTATAAATAAAGCAAACTAGAAACTTAAATATCTTAAATCTAATATTTTATGTAATTTTATTAAAATTGAAGGCCAAAACTTGAGTTTAAATGACAAAAGAATTGGTTAAAAAATAACAATGAAATTGACAAACTTCTTTGTAATTTAAACACCAATAAAAAATATGTTCAATATTTTGAAACTCTTCTTTATTCATATCAAAAGGTTTCAAACTTCTACCAAAATCGGAACTTTTATTAAATTGGAAATAAAAGCAGGCCTATTCGCGGCAAACGCACATACAGCGAAAGCGAAAACCTGGCGGCGTCCATGAATGCGCTTGTTGATGTCCCTCCTCTTTTCTTCGCGTGCATTTTAAATAGATAAAGACGCGCGGAAAACGCATGGAATTGCTCCTTAAAGGGTACATGCCACAAAATAGCTTTCCATAGACTTTACGTGCAAAATAGGGGTCACGTTTTAGGCTATAAGTCGAGTTACGTCTTACTTTGAAATATATATTTGATATCATCTTAATCAGAACAAAATTCTGCATAACATATCTGAAAATGACACCATATTTTAGGTCTACTTTTTGAGAAAAATAGCGCTATATAAAAAGACCCGATTTTCCCGTGTTTACGTCCGACTGCTAACCGCGTTTTGACCTCGTGTGTTCATGCGCTCATCATCGTAAACATCACTCAATTTTTCGCGTTTTCTGTTCAAATTAGTAGAGATCACATTCACAAGTTCTAGCAAAACACGATTTGCAACACTAAAATTGTTAATATTATACCGATTTTGCACATTTTTACAAAGTTGGGACTATAGTCGTGATAAACTTTTACCGGAAACCGCTTCACACGCGGATTTAGTGGCATGCACCCTTCAAGAGGCTAAAACATCGTTTTTAGGCCTTGAAAATGATTTTGTTATCTTTTTCACTACATTTTGAATTAATTGTAAGAAATTTTGGGTTATTTTCTTTCATACTTTAGACAGGATGTCGATTTCAAGCACAAGCATGATAGCCGACAATTGCCATTTTTCGTCATTTTGATGCACATGAATGCACAATGGTTGCTGATTTGCTATTTTCATGAAGATATTAATTGATGTTAAGAGTAAACGTTCTTTAAACATCTTTTACAAGTGCATAACTTCAAAATTAAAACATTCTCAGTACCTGCAGAATATTTAAAAAGGCAAGAAATGTCAATCAAGTAGGCCTACCCCCCCAGCGTCACTTTTAACCCGTTTTGTCCAAAAAGCAAATGTAATGAATGGCGATTTGAAATTAAATATTAATATAAATTAAACTTTGAATGTTATAACAATTTAAAATACTGGACAGTGGTATAAATAAAGCAAACTAGAAACTTAAATATCTTAAATCTAATATTTTATGTAATTTTATTAAAATTGAAGGCCAAAACTTGAGTTTAAATGACAAAAGAATTGGTTAAAAATAACAATGAAATTGACAAACTTCTTTGTAATTTAAACACCAATAAAAAATATGTTCAATATTTTGAAACTCTTCTTTATTCATATCAAAAGGTTTCAAACTTCTACCAAAATCGGAACTTTTATTAAATTGGAAATAAAAGCAGGCCTATTCGCGGCAAACGCACATACAGCGAAAAACCTGGCGGCGTCCATGAATGCGCTTGTTGATGTCCCTCCTCTTTTCTTCGCGTGCATTTTAAATAGATAAAGACGCGCGGAAAACGCATGGAATTGCTCCTTCAAGAGGCTAAAACATCGTTTTTAGGCCTTGAAAATGATTTTGTTATCTTTTTCACTACATTTTTGTATTAATTGTAAGAAATTTTGGGTTATTTTCTTTCATACTTTAGACAGGATGTCGATTTCAAGCACAAGCATGATAGCCGACAATTGCCATTTTTCGTCATTTTGATGCACATGAATGCACAATGGTTGCTGATTTGCTATTTTCATGAAGATATTAATTGATGTTAAGAGTAAACGTTCTTTAAACATCTTTTACAAGTGCATAACTTCAAAATTAAAACATTCTCAGTACCTGCAGAATATTTAAAAAGGCAAGAAATGTCAATCAAGTAGGCCTACCCCCCCAGCGTCACTTTTAACCCGTTTTGTCCAAAAAAGCAAATGTAATGAATGGCGATTTGAAATTAAATATTAATATAAATTAAACTTTGAATGTTATAACAATTTAAAATACTGGACAGTGGTATAAATAAAGCAAACTAGAAACTTAAATATCTTAAATCTAATATTTTATGTAATTTTATTAAAATTGAAGGCCAAAACTTGAGTTTAAATGACAAAAGAATTGGTTAAAAATAACAATGAAATTGACAAACTTCTTTGTAATTTAAACACCAATAAAAAATATGTTCAATATTTTGAAACTCTTCTTTATTCATATCAAAAGGTTTCAAACTTCTACCAAAATCGGAACTTTTATTAAATTGGAAATAAAAGCAGGCCTATTCGCGGCAAACGCACATACAGCGAAAAACCTGGCGGCGTCCATGAATGCGCTTGTTGATGTCCCTCCTCTTTTCTTCGCGTGCATTTTAAATAGATAAAGACGCGCGGAAAACGCATGGAATTGCTCCTTAAAGGGTACATGCCACAAAATAGCTTTCCATAGACTTTACGTGCAAAATAGGGGTCACGTTTTAGGCTATAAGTCGAGTTACGTCTTACTTTGAAATATATATTTGATATCATCTTAATCAGAACAAAATTCTGCATAACATATCTGAAAATGACACCATATTTTAGGTCTACTTTTTGAGAAAAATAGCGCTATATAAAAAGACCGATTTTCCCGTGTTTACGTCCGACTGCTAACCGCGTTTTGACCTCGTGTGTTCATGCGCTCATCATCGTAAACATCACTCAATTTTTCGCGTTTTCTGTTCAAATTAGTAGAGATCACATTCACAAGTTCTAGCAAAACACGATTTGCAACACTAAAATTGTTAATATTATACCGATTTTGCACATTTTTTATGCAAAGTTGGGACTATAGTCGTGATAAACTTTTACCGGAAACCGCTTCACACGCGGATTTAGTGGCATGCACCCTTCAAGAGGCTAAAACATCGTTTTTAGGCCTTGAAAATGATTTTGTTATCTTTTTCACTACATTTTGAATTAATTGTAAGAAATTTTGGGTTATTTTCTTTCATACTTTAGACAGGATGTCGATTTCAAGCACAAGCATGATAGCCGACAATTGCCATTTTTCGTCATTTTGATGCACATGAATGCACAATGGTTGCTGATTTGCTATTTTCATGAAGATATTAATTGATGTTAAGAGTAAACGTTCTTTAAACATCTTTTACAAGTGCATAACTTCAAAATTAAAACATTCTCAGTACCTGCAGAATATTTAAAAAGGCAAGAAATGTCAATCAAGTAGGCCTACCCCCCAGCGTCACTTTTAACCCGTTTTGTCCAAAAAGCAAATGTAATGAATGGCGATTTGAAATTAAATATTAATATAAATTAAACTTTGAATGTTATAACAATTTAAAATACTGGACAGTGGTATAAATAAAGCAAACTAGAAACTTAAATATCTTAAATCTAATATTTTATGTAATTTTATTAAAATTGAAGGCCAAAACTTGAGTTTAAATGACAAAAGAATTGGTTAAAAATAACAATGAAATTGACAAACTTCTTTGTAATTTAAACACCAATAAAAAATATGTTCAATATTTTGAAACTCTTCTTTATTCATATCAAAAGGTTTCAAACTTCTACCAAAATCGGAACTTTTATTAAATTGGAAATAAAAGCAGGCCTATTCGCGGCAAACGCACATACAGCGAAAAACCTGGCGGCGTCCATGAATGCGCTTGTTGATGTCCCTCCTCTTTTCTTCGCGTGCATTTTAAATAGATAAAGACGCGCGGAAAACGCATGGAATTGCTCCTTAAAGGGTACATGCCACAAAATAGCTTTCCATAGACTTTACGTGCAAAATAGGGGTCACGTTTTAGGCTATAAGTCGAGTTACGTCTTACTTTGAAATATATATTTGATATCATCTTAATCAGAACAAAATTCTGCATAACATATCTGAAAATGACACCATATTTTAGGTCTACTTTTTGAGAAAAATAGCGCTATATAAAAGACCCGATTTTCCCGTGTTTACGTCCGACTGCTAACCGCGTTTTGACCTCGTGTGTTCATGCGCTCATCATCGTAAACATCACTCAATTTTTCGCGTTTTCTGTTCAAATTAGTAGAGATCACATTCACAAGTTCTAGCAAAACACGATTTGCAACACTAAAATTGTTATTATACCGATTTTGCACATTTTTTATTCAAAGTTGGGACTATAGTCGTGATAAACTTTTACCGGAAACCGCTTCACACGCGGATTTAGTGGCATGCACCCTTCAAGAGGCTAAAACATCGTTTTTAGGCCTTGAAAATGATTTTGTTATCTTTTTCACTACATTTTGAATTAATTGTAAGAAATTTTGGGTTATTTTCTTTCATACTTTAGACAGGATGTCGATTTCAAGCACAAGCATGATAGCCGACAATTGCCATTTTTCGTCATTTTGATGCACATGAATGCACAATGGTTGCTGATTTGCTATTTTCATGAAGATATTAATTGATGTTAAGAGTAAACGTTCTTTAAACATCTTTTACAAGTGCATAACTTCAAAATTAAAACATTCTCAGTACCTGCAGAATATTTAAAAAGGCAAGAAATGTCAATCAAGTAGGCCTACCCCCCCAGCGTCACTTTTAACCCGTTTTGTCCAAAAAGCAAATGTAATGAATGGCGATTTGAAATTAAATATTAATATAAATTAAACTTTGAATGTTATAACAATTTAAAATACTGGACAGTGGTATAAATAAAGCAAACTAGAAACTTAAATATCTTAAATCTAATATTTTATGTAATTTTATTAAAATTGAAGGCCAAAACTTGAGTTTAAATGACAAAAGAATTGGTTAAAAATAACAATGAAATTGACAAACTTCTTTGTAATTTAAACACCAATAAAAAATATGTTCAATATTTTGAAACTCTTCTTTATTCATATCAAAAGGTTTCAAACTTCTACCAAAATCGGAACTTTTATTAAATTGGAAATAAAAGCAGGCCTATTCGCGGCAAACGCACATACAGCGAAAAACCTGGCGGCGTCCATGAATGCGCTTGTTGATGTCCCTCCTCTTTTCTTCGCGTGCATTTTAAATAGATAAAGACGCGCGGAAAACGCATGGAATTGCTCCTTAAAGGGTACATGCCACAAAATAGCTTTCCATAGACTTTACGTGCAAAATAGGGGTCACGTTTTAGGCTATAAGTCGAGTTACGTCTTACTTTGAAATATATATTTGATATCATCTTAATCAGAACAAAATTCTGCATAACATATCTGAAAATGACACCATATTTTAGGTCTACTTTTTGAGAAAAATAGCGCTATATAAAAAGACCCGATTTTCCCGTGTTTACGTCCGACTGCTAACCGCGTTTTGACCTCGTGTGTTCATGCGCTCATCATCGTAAACATCACTCAATTTTTCGCGTTTTCTGTTCAAATTAGTAGAGATCACATTCACAAGTTCTAGCAAAACACGATTTGCAACACTAAAATTGTTAATATTATACCGATTTTGCACATTTTTTATGCAAAGTTGGGACTATAGTCGTGATAAACTTTTACCGGAAACCGCTTCACACGCGGATTTAGTGGCATGCACCCTTCAAGAGGCTAAAACATCGTTTTTAGGCCTTGAAAATGATTTTGTTATCTTTTTCACTACATCTTGAATTAATTGTAAGAAATTTTGGGTTATTTTCTTTCATACTTTAGACAGGATGTCGATTTCAAGCACAAGCATGATAGCCGACAATTGCCATTTTTCGTCATTTTGATGCACATGAATGCACAATGGTTGCTGATTTGCTATTTTCATGAAGATATTAATTGATGTTAAGAGTAAACGTTCTTTAAACATCTTTTACAAGTGCATAACTTCAAAATTAAAACATTCTCAGTACCTGCAGAATATTTAAAAAGGCAAGAAATGTCAATCAAGTAGGCCTACCCCCCAGCGTCACTTTTAACCCGTTTTGTCCAAAAAGCAAATGTAATGAATGGCGATTTGAAATTAAATATTAATATAAATTAAACTTTGAATGTTATAACAATTTAAAATACTGGACAGTGGTATAAATAAAGCAAACTAGAAACTTAAATATCTTAAATCTAATATTTTATGTAATTTTATTAAAATTGAAGGCCAAAACTTGAGTTTAAATGACAAAAGAATTGGTTAAAAATAACAATGAAATTGACAAACTTCTTTGTAATTTAAACACCAATAAAAAATATGTTCAATATTTTGAAACTCTTCTTTATTCATATCAAAAGGTTTCAAACTTCTACCAAAATCGGAACTTTTATTAAATTGGAAATAAAAGCAGGCCTATTCGCGGCAAACGCACATACAGCGAAAAACCTGGCGGCGTCCATGAATGCGCTTGTTGATGTCCCTCCTCTTTTCTTCGCGTGCATTTTAAATAGATAAAGACGCGCGGAAAACGCATGGAATTGCTCCTTCAAGAGGCTAAAACATCGTTTTTAGGCCTTGAAAATGATTTTGTTATCTTTTTCACTACATTTTGAATTAATTGTAAGAAATTTTGGGTTATTTTCTTTCATACTTTAGACAGGATGTCGATTTCAAGCACAAGCATGATAGCCGACAATTGCCATTTTTCGTCATTTTGATGCACATGAATGCACAATGGTTGCTGATTTGCTATTTTCATGAAGATATTAATTGATGTTAAGAGTAAACGTTCTTTAAACATCTTTTACAAGTGCATAACTTCAAAATTAAAACATTCTCAGTACCTGCAGAATATTTAAAAAGGCAAGAAATGTCAATCAAGTAGGCCTCCCCCCCCCCCCCCCAGCGTCACTTTTAACCCGTTTTGTCCAAAAAGCAAATGTAATGAATGGCGATTTGAAATTAAATATTAATATAAATTAAACTTTGAATGTTATAACAATTTAAAATACTGGACAGTGGTATAAATAAAGCAAACTAGAAACTTAAATATCTTAAATCTAATATTTTATGTAATTTTATTAAAATTGAAGGCCAAAACTTGAGTTTAAATGACAAAAGAATTGGTTAAAAAATAACAATGAAATTGACAAACTTCTTTGTAATTTAAACACCAATAAAAAATATGTTCAATATTTTGAAACTCTTCTTTATTCATATCAAAAGGTTTCAAACTTCTACCAAAATCGGAACTTTTATAAAATTGGAAATAAAAGCAGGCCTATTCGCGGCAAACGCACATACAGCGAAAAACCTGGCGGCGTCCATGAATGCGCTTGTTGATGTCCCTCCTCTTTTCTTCGCGTGCATTTTAAATAGATAAAGACGCGCGGAAAACGCATGGAATTGCTCCTTAAAGGGTACATGCCACAAAATAGCTTTCCATAGACTTTACGTGCAAAATAGGGGTCACGTTTTAGGCTATAAGTCGAGTTACGTCTTACTTTGAAATATATATTTGATATCATCTTAATCAGAACAAAATTCTGCATAACATATCTGAAAATGACACCATATTTTAGGTCTACTTTTTGAGAAAAATAGCGCTATATAAAAAGACCCGATTTTCCCGTGTTTACGTCCGACTGCTAACCGCGTTTTGACCTCGTGTGTTCATGCGCTCATCATCGTAAACATCACTCAATTTTTCGCGTTTTCTGTTCAAATTAGTAGAGATCACATTCACAAGTTCTAGCAAAACACGATTTGCAACACTAAAATTGTTAATATTATACCGATTTTGCACATTTTTATGCAAAGTTGGGACTATAGTCGTGATAAACTTTTACCGGAAACCGCTTCACACGCGGATTTAGTGGCATGCACCCTTCAAGAGGCTAAAACATCGTTTTTAGGCCTTGAAAATGATTTTGTTATCTTTTTCACTACATTTTGAATTAATTGTAAGAAATTTTGGGTTATTTTCTTTCATACTTTAGACAGGATGTCGATTTCAAGCACAAGCATGATAGCCGACAATTGCCATTTTTCGTCATTTTGATGCACATGAATGCACAATGGTTGCTGATTTGCTATTTTCATGAAGATATTAATTGATGTTAAGAGTAAACGTTCTTTAAACATCTTTTACAAGTGCATAACTTCAAAATTAAAACATTCTCAGTACCTGCAGAATATTTAAAAAGGCAAGAAATGTCAATCAAGTAGGCCTACCCCCCCAGCGTCACTTTTAACCCGTGTTGTCCAAAAAGCAAATGTAATGAATGGCGATTTGAAATTAAATATTAATATAAATTAAACTTTGAATGTTATAACAATTTAAAATACTGGACAGTGGTATAAATAAAGCAAACTAGAAACTTAAATATCTTAAATCTAATATTTTATGTAATTTTATTAAAATTGAAGGCCAAAACTTGAGTTTAAATGACAAAAGAATTGGTTAAAAATAACAATGAAATTGACAAACTTCTTTGTAATTTAAACACCAATAAAAAATATGTTCAATATTTTGAAACTCTTCTTTATTCATATCAAAAGGTTTCAAACTTCTACCAAAATCGGAACTTTTATTAAATTGGAAATAAAAGCAGGCCTATTCGCGGCAAACGCACATACAGCGAAAAACCTGGCGGCGTCCATGAATGCGCTTGTTGATGTCCCTCCTCTTTTCTTCGCGTGCATTTTAAATAGATAAAGACGCGCGGAAAACGCATGGAATTGCTCCTTAAAGGGTACATGCCACAAAATAGCTTTCCATAGACTTTACGTGCAAAATAGGGGTCACGTTTTAGGCTATAAGTCGAGTTACGTCTTACTTTGAAATATATATTTGATATCATCTTAATCAGAACAAAATTCTGCATAACATATCTGAAAATGACACCATATTTTAGGTCTACTTTTTGAGAAAAATAGCGCTATATAAAAAGACCCGATTTTCCCGTGTTTACGTCCGACTGCTAACCGCGTTTTGACCTCGTGTGTTCATGCGCTCATCATCGTAAACATCACTCAATTTTTCGCGTTTTCTGTTCAAATTAGTAGAGATCACATTCACAAGTTCTAGCAAAACACGATTTGCAACACTAAAATTGTTAATATTATACCGATTTTGCACATTTTTTATGCAAAGTTGGGACTATAGTCGTGATAAACTTTTACCGGAAACCGCTTCACACGCGGATTTAGTGGCATGCACCCTTCAAGAGGCTAAAACATCGTTTTTAGGCCTTGAAAATTATTTTGTTATCTTTTTCACTACATTTTGAATTAATTGTAAGAAATTTTGGGTTATTTTCTTTCATACTTTAGACAGGATGTCGATTTCAAGCACAAGCATGATAGCCGACAATTGCCATTTTTCGTCATTTTGATGCACATGAATGCACAATGGTTGCTGATTTGCTATTTTCATGAAGATATTAATTGATGTTAAGAGTAAACGTTCTTTAAACATCTTTTACAAGTGCATAACTTCAAAATTAAAACATTCTCAGTACCTGCAGAATATTTAAAAAGGCAAGAAATGTCAATCAAGTAGGCCTACCCCCCAGCGTCACTTTTAACCCGTTTTGTCCAAAAAGCAAATGTAATGAATGGCGATTTGAAATTAAATATTAATATAAATTAAACTTTGAATGTTATAACAATTTAAAATACTGGACAGTGGTATAAATAAAGCAAACTAGAAACTTAAATATCTTAAATCTAATATTTTATGTAATTTTATTAAAATTGAAGGCCAAAACTTGAGTTTAAATGACAAAAGAATTGGTTAAAAATAACAATGAAATTGACAAACTTCTTTGTAATTTAAACACCAATAAAAAATATGTTCAATATTTTGAAACTCTTCTTTATTCATATCAAAAGGTTTCAAACTTCTACCAAAATCGGAACTTTTATTAAATTGGAAATAAAAGCAGGCCTATTCGCGGCAAACGCACATACAGCGAAAAACCTGGCGGCGTCCATGAATGCGCTTGTTGATGTCCCTCCTCTTTTCTTCGCGTGCATTTTAAATAGATAAAGACGCGCGGAAAACGCATGGAATTGCTCCTTAAAGGGTACATGCCACAAAATAGCTTTCCATAGACTTTACGTGCAAAATAGGGGTCACGTTTTAGGCTATAAGTCGAGTTACGTCTTACTTTGAAATATATATTTGATATCATCTTAATCAGAACAAAATTCTGCATAACATATCTGAAAATGACACCATATTTTAGGTCTACTTTTTTTTTTTTTTAGCGCTATATAAAAAGACCCGATTTTCCCGTGTTTACGTCCGACTGCTAACCGCGTTTTGACCTCGTGTGTTCATGCGCTCATCATCGTAAACATCACTCAATTTTTCGCGTTTTCTGTTCAAATTAGTAGAGATCACATTCACAAGTTCTAGCAAAACACGATTTGCAACACTAAAATTGTTAATATTATACCGATTTTGCACATTTTTATGCAAAGTTGGGACTATAGTCGTGATAAACTTTTACCGGAAACCGCTTCACACGCGGATTTAGTGGCATGCACCCTTCAAGAGGCTAAAACATCGTTTTTAGGCCTTGAAAATGATTTTGTTATCTTTTTCACTACATTTTGAATTAATTGTAAGAAATTTTGGGTTATTTTCTTTCATACTTTAGACAGGATGTCGATTTCAAGCACAAGCATGATAGCCGACAATTGCCATTTTTCGTCATTTTGATGCACATGAATGCACAATGGTTGCTGATTTGCTATTTTCATGAAGATATTAATTGATGTTAAGAGTAAACGTTCTTTAAACATCTTTTACAAGTGCATAACTTCAAAATTAAAACATTCTCAGTACCTGCAGAATATTTAAAAGGCAAGAAATGTCAATCAAGTAGGCCTACCCCCCCAGCGTCACTTTTAACCCGTTTTGTACAAAAAGCAAATGTAATGAATGGCGATTTGAAATTAAATATTAATATAAATTAAACTTTGAATGTTATAACAATTTAAAATACTGGACAGTGGTATAAATAAAGCAAACTAGAAACTTAAATATCTTAAATCTAATATTTTATGTAATTTTATTAAAATTGAAGGCCAAAACTTGAGTTTAAATGACAAAAGAATTGGTTAAAAAATAACAATGAAATTGACAAACTTCTTTGTAATTTAAACACCAATAAAAAATATGTTCAATATTTTGAAACTCTTCTTTATTCATATCAAAAGGTTTCAAACTTCTACCAAAATCGGAACTTTTATTAAATTGGAAATAAAAGCAGGCCTATTCGCGGCAAACGCACATACAGCGAAAAACCTGGCGGCGTCCATGAATGCGCTTGTTGATGTCCCTCCTCTTTTCTTCGCGTGCATTTTAAATAGATAAAGACGCGCGGAAAACGCATGGAATTGCTCCTTAAAGGGTACATGCCACAAAATAGCTTTCCATAGACTTTACGTGCAAAATAGGGGTCACGTTTTAGGCTATAAGTCGAGTTACGTCTTACTTTGAAATATATATTTGATATCATCTTAATCAGAACAAAATTCTGCATAACATATCTGAAAATGACACCATATTTTAGGTCTACTTTTTGAGAAAAATAGCGCTATATAAAAAGACCC
Source organism: Amphiura filiformis (assembly GCF_039555335.1). Lineage (NCBI taxonomy): Eukaryota > Metazoa > Echinodermata > Ophiuroidea > Amphilepidida > Amphiuridae > Amphiura > Amphiura filiformis. Next base: position 19,974 of record NW_027305743.1, on the reverse strand, counting down.
GATTTTCCCGTGTTTACGTCCGACTGCTAACCGCGTTTTGACCTCGTGTGTTCATGCGCTCATCATCGTAAACATCACTCAATTTTTCGCGTTTTCTGTTCAAATTAGTAGAGATCACATTCACAAGTTCTAGCAAAACACGATTTGCAACACTAAAATTGTTAATATTATACCGATTTTGCACATTTTTATGAAAAGTTGGGACTATAGTCGTGATAAACTTTTACCGGAAACCGCTTCACACGCGGATTTAGTGGCATGCACCCTTCAAGAGGCTAAAACATCGTTTTTAGGCCTTGAAAATGATTTTGTTATCTTTTTCACTACATTTTGAATTAATTGTAAGAAATTTTGGGTTATTTTCTTTCATACTTTAGACAGGATGTCGATTTCAAGCACAAGCATGATAGCCGACAATTGCCATTTTTCGTCATTTTGATGCACATGAATGCACAATGGTTGCTGATTTGCTATTTTCATGAAGATATTAATTGATGTTAAGAGTAAACGTTCTTTAAACATCTTTTACAAGTGCATAACTTCAAAATTAAAACATTCTCAGTACCTGCAGAATATTTAAAAAGGCAAGAAATGTCAATCAAGTAGGCCTACCCCCCAGCGTCACTTTTAACCCGTTTTGTCCAAAAAGCAAATGTAATGAATGGCGATTTGAAATTAAATATTAATATAAATTAAACTTTGAATGTTATAACAATTTAAAATACTGGACAGTGGTATAAATAAAGCAAACTAGAAACTTAAATATCTTAAATCTAATATTTTATGTAATTTTATTAAAATTGAAGGCCAAAACTTGAGTTTAAATGACAAAAGAATTGGTTAAAAATAACAATGAAATTGACAAACTTCTTTGTAATTTAAACACCAATAAAAAATATGTTCAATATTTTGAAACTCTTCTTTATTCATATCAAAAGGTTTCAAACTTCTACCAAAATCGGAACTTTTATTAAATTGGAAATAAAAGCAGGCCTATTCGCGGCAAACGCACATACAGCGAAAAACCTGGCGGCGTCCATGAATGCGCTTGTTGATGTCCCTCCTCTTTTCTTCGCGTGCATTTTAAATAGATAAAGACGCGCGGAAAACGCATGGAATTGCTCCTTAAAGGTACATGCCACAAAATAGCTTTCCATAGACTTTACGTGCAAAATAGGGGTCACGTTTTAGGCTATAAGTCGAGTTACGTCTTACTTTGAAATATATATTTGATATCATCTTAATCAGAACAAAATTCTGCATAACATATCTGAAAATGACACCATATTTTAGGTCTACTTTTTGAGAAAAATAGCGCTATATAAAAAGACCCGATTTTCCCGTGTTTACGTCCGACTGCTAACCGCGTTTTGACCTCGTGTGTTCATGCGCTCATCATCGTAAACATCACTCAATTTTTCGCGTTTTCTGTTCAAATTAGTAGAGATCACATTCACAAGTTCTAGCAAAACACGATTTGCAACACTAAAATTGTTAATATTATACCGATTTTGCACATTTTTTATGCAAAGTTGGGACTATAGTCGTGATAAACTTTTACCGGAAACCGCTTCACACGCGGATTTAGTGGCATGCACCCTTCAAGAGGCTAAAACATCGTTTTTAGGCCTTGAAAATGATTTTGTTATCTTTTTCACTACATTTTGAATTAATTGTAAGAAATTTTGGGTTATTTTCTTTCATACTTTAGACAGGATGTCGATTTCAAGCACAAGCATGATAGCCGACAATTGCCATTTTTCGTCATTTTGATGCACATGAATGCACAATGGTTGCTGATTTGCTATTTTCATGAAGATATTAATTGATGTTAAGAGTAAACGTTCTTTAAACATCTTTTACAAGTGCATAACTTCAAAATTAAAACATTCTCAGTACCTGCAGAATATTTAAAAAGGCAAGAAATGTCAATCAAGTAGGCCTACCCCCCCAGCGTCACTTTTAACCCGTTTTGTCCAAAAAGCAAATGTAATGAATGGCGATTTGAAATTAAATATTAATATAAATTAAACTTTGAATGTTATAACAATTTAAAATACTGGACAGTGGTATAAATAAAGCAAACTAGAAACTTAAATATCTTAAATCTAATATTTTATGTAATTTTATTAATTGAAGGCCAAAACTTGAGTTTAAATGACAAAAGAATTGGTTAAAAATAACAATGAAATTGACAAACTTCTTTGTAATTTAAACACCAATAAAAAATATGTTCAATATTTTGAAACTCTTCTTTATTCATATCAAAAGGTTTCAAACTTCTACCAAAATCGGAACTTTTATTAAATTGGAAATAAAAGCAGGCCTATTCGCGGCAAACGCACATACAGCGAAAAACCTGGCGGCGTCCATGAATGCGCTTGTTGATGTCCCTCCTCTTTTCTTCGCGTGCATTTTAAATAGATAAAGACGCGCGGAAAACGCATGGAATTGCTCCTTAAAGGGTACATGCCACAAAATAGCTTTCCATAGACTTTACGTGCAAAATAGGGGTCACGTTTTAGGCTATAAGTCGAGTTACGTCTTACTTTGAAATATATATTTGATATCATCTTAATCAGAACAAAATTCTGCATAACATATCTGAAAATGACACCATATTTTAGGTCTACTTTTTGAGAAAAATAGCGCTATATAAAAAGACCCGATTTTCCCGTGTTTACGTCCGACTGCTAACCGCGTTTTGACCTCGTGTGTTCATGCGCTCATCATCGTAAACATCACTCAATTTTTCGCGTTTTCTGTTCAAATTAGTAGAGATCACATTCACAAGTTCTAGCAAAACACGATTTGCAACACTAAAATTGTTAATATTATACCGATTTTGCACATTTTTTATGCAAAGTTGGGACTATAGTCGTGATAAACTTTTACCGGAAACCGCTTCACACGCGGATTTAGTGGCATGCACCCTTCAAGAGGCTAAAACATCGTTTTTAGGCCTTGAAAATGATTTTGTTATCTTTTTCACTACATTTTGAATTAATTGTAAGAAATTTTGGGTTATTTTCTTTCATACTTTAGACAGGATGTCGATTTCAAGCACAAGCATGATAGCCGACAATTGCCATTTTTCGTCATTTTGATGCACATGAATGCACAATGGTTCTGATTTGCTATTTTCATGAAGATATTAATTGATGTTAAGAGTAAACGTTCTTTAAACATCTTTTACAAGTGCATAACTTCAAAATTAAAACATTCTCAGTACCTGCAGAATATTTAAAAAGGCAAGAAATGTCAATCAAGTAGGCCTACCCCCCAGCGTCACTTTTAACCCGTTTTGTCCAAAAAGCAAATGTAATGAATGGCGATTTGAAATTAAATATTAATATAAATTAAACTTTGAATGTTATAACAATTTAAAATACTGGACAGTGGTATAAATAAAGCAAACTAGAAACTTAAATATCTTAAATCTAATATTTTATGTAATTTTATTAAAATTGAAGGCCAAAACTTGAGTTTAAATGACAAAAGAATTGGTTAAAAATAACAATGAAATTGACAAACTTCTTTGTAATTTAAACACCAATAAAAAATATGTTCAATATTTTGAAACTCTTCTTTATTCATATCAAAAGGTTTCAAACTTCTACCAAAATCGGAACTTTTATTAAATTGGAAATAAAAGCAGGCCTATTCGCGGCAAACGCACATACAGCGAAAAACCTGGCGGCGTCCATGAATGCGCTTGTTGATGTCCCTCCTCTTTTCTTCGCGTGCATTTTAAATAGATAAAGACGCGCGGAAAACGCATGGAATTGCTCCTTAAAGGGTACATGCCACAAAATAGCTTTCCATAGACTTTACGTGCAAAATAGGGGTCACGTTTTAGGCTATAAGTCGAGTTACGTCTTACTTTGAAATATATATTTGATATCATCTTAATCAGAACAAAATTCTGCATAACATATCTGAAAATGACACCATATTTTAGGTCTACTTTTTGAGAAAAATAGCGCTATATAAAAAGACCCGATTTTCCCGTGTTTACGTCCGACTGCTAACCGCGTTTTGACCTCGTGTGTTCATGCGCTCATCATCGTAAACATCACTCAATTTTTCGCGTTTTCTGTTCAAATTAGTAGAGATCACATTCACAAGTTCTAGCAAAACACGATTTGCAACACTAAAATTGTTAATATTATACCGATTTTGCACATTTTTTATGCAAAGTTGGGACTATAGTCGTGATAAACTTTTACCGGAAACCGCTTCACACGCGGATTTAGTGGCATGCACCCTTCAAGAGGCTAAAACATCGTTTTTAGGCCTTGAAAATGATTTTGTTATCTTTTTCACTACATTTTGAATTAATTGTAAGAAATTTTGGGTTATTTTCTTTCATACTTTAGACAGGATGTCGATTTCAAGCACAAGCATGATAGCCGACAATTGCCATTTTTCGTCATTTTGATGCACATGAATGCACAATGGTTGCTGATTTGCTATTTTCATGAAGATATTAATTGATGTTAAGAGTAAACGTTCTTTAAACATCTTTTACAAGTGCATAACTTCAAAATTAAAACATTCTCAGTACCTGCAGAATATTTAAAAAGGCAAGAAATGTCAATCAAGTAGGCCTACCCCCCCAGCGTCACTTTTAACCCGTTTTGTCCAAAAAGCAAATGTAATGAATGGCGATTTGAAATTAAATATTAATATAAATTAAACTTTGAATGTTATAACAATTTAAAATACTGGACAGTGGTATAAATAAAGCAAACTAGAAACTTAAATATCTTAAATCTAATATTTTATGTAATTTTATTAAAATTGAAGGCCAAAACTTGAGTTTAAATGACAAAAGAATTGGTTAAAAAATAACAATGAAATTGACAAACTTCTTTGTAATTTAAACACCAATAAAAAATATGTTCAATATTTTGAAACTCTTCTTTATTCATATCAAAAGGTTTCAAACTTCTACCAAAATCGGAACTTTTATTAAATTGGAAATAAAAGCAGGCCTATTCGCGGCAAACGCACATACAGCGAAAAACCTGGCGGCGTCCATGAATGCGCTTGTTGATGTCCCTCCTCTTTTCTTCGCGTGCATTTTAAATAGATAAAGACGCGCGGAAAACGCATGGAATTGCTCCTTAAAGGGTACATGCCACAAAATAGCTTTCCATAGACTTTACGTGCAAAATAGGGGTCACGTTTTAGGCTATAAGTCGAGTTACGTCTTACTTTGAAATATATATTTGATATCATCTTAATCAGAACAAAATTCTGCATAACATATCTGAAAATGACACCATATTTTAGGTCTACTTTTTGAGAAAAATAGCGCTATATAAAAAGACCCGATTTTCCCGTGTTTACGTCCGACTGCTAACCGCGTTTTGACCTCGTGTGTTCATGCGCTCATCATCGTAAACATCACTCAATTTTTCGCGTTTTCTGTTCAAATTAGTAGAGATCACATTCACAAGTTCTAGCAAAACACGATTTGCAACACTAAAATTGTTAATATTATACCGATTTTGCACATTTTTTATGCAAAGTTGGGACTATAGTCGTGATAAACTTTTACCGGAAACCGCTTCACACGCGGATTTAGTGGCATGCACCCTTCAAGAGGCTAAAACATCGTTTTAGGCCTTGAAAATGATTTTGTTATCTTTTTCACTACATTTTGAATTAATTGTAAGAAATTTTGGGTTATTTTCTTTCATACTTTAGACAGGATGTCGATTTCAAGCACAAGCATGATAGCCGACAATTGCCATTTTTCGTCATTTTGATGCACATGAATGCACAATGGTTGCTGATTTGCTATTTTCATGAAGATATTAATTGATGTTAAGAGTAAACGTTCTTTAAACATCTTTTACAAGTGCATAACTTCAAAATTAAAACATTCTCAGTACCTGCAGAATATTTAAAAAGGCAAGAAATGTCAATCAAGTAGGCCTACCCCCCAGCGTCACTTTTAACCCGTTTTGTCCAAAAAGCAAATGTAATGAATGGCGATTTGAAATTAAATATTAATATAAATTAAACTTTGAATGTTATAACAATTTAAAATACTGGACAGTGGTATAAATAAAGCAAACTAGAAACTTAAATATCTTAAATCTAATATTTTATGTAATTTTATTAAAATTGAAGGCCAAAACTTGAGTTTAAATGACAAAAGAATTGGTTAAAAAATAACAATGAAATTGACAAACTTCTTTGTAATTTAAACACCAATAAAAAATATGTTCAATATTTTGAAACTCTTCTTTATTCATATCAAAAGGTTTCAAACTTCTACCAAAATCGGAACTTTTATTAAATTGGAAATAAAAGCAGGCCTATTCGCGGCAAACGCACATACAGCGAAAAACCTGGCGGCGTCCATGAATGCGCTTGTTGATGTCCCTCCTCTTTTCTTCGCGTGCATTTTAAATAGATAAAGACGCGCGGAAAACGCATGGAATTGCTCCTTAAAGGGTACATGCCACAAAATAGCTTTCCATAGACTTTACGTGCAAAATAGGGGTCACGTTTTAGGCTATAAGTCGAGTTACGTCTTACTTTGAAATATATATTTGATATCATCTTAATCAGAACAAAATTCTGCATAACATATCTGAAAATGACACCATATTTTAGGTCTACTTTTTGAGAAAAATAGCGCTATATAAAAAGACCCGATTTTCCCGTGTTTACGTCCGACTGCTAACCGCGTTTTGACCTCGTGTGTTCATGCGCTCATCATCGTAAACATCACTCAATTTTTCGCGTTTTCTGTTCAAATTAGTAGAGATCACATTCACAAGTTCTAGCAAAACACGATTTGCAACACTAAAATTGTTAATATTATACCGATTTTGCACATTTTTTATGCAAAGTTGGGACTATAGTCGTGATAAACTTTTACCGGAAACCGCTTCACACGCGGATTTAGTGGCATGCACCCTTCAAGAGGCTAAAACATCGTTTTTAGGCCTTGAAAATGATTTTGTTATCTTTTTCACTACATTTTGAATTAATTGTAAGAAATTTTGGGTTATTTTCTTTCATACTTTAGACAGGATGTCGATTTCAAGCACAAGCATGATAGCCGACAATTGCCATTTTTCGTCATTTTGATGCACATGAATGCACAATGGTTGCTGATTTGCTATTTTCATGAAGATATTAATTGATGTTAAGAGTAAACGTTCTTTAAACATCTTTTACAAGTGCATAACTTCAAAATTAAAACATTCTCAGTACCTGCAGAATATTTAAAAAGGCAAGAAATGTCAATCAAGTAGGCCTACCCCCCCAGCGTCACTTTTAACCCGTTTTGTCCAAAAAGCAAATGTAATGAATGGCGATTTGAAATTAAATATTAATATAAATTAAACTTTGAATGTTATAACAATTTAAAATACTGGACAGTGGTATAAATAAAGCAAACTAGAAACTTAAATATCTTAAATCTAATATTTTATGTAATTTTATTAAAATTGAAGGCCAAAACTTGAGTTTAAATGACAAAAGAATTGGTTAAAAATAACAATGAAATTGACAAACTTCTTTGTAATTTAAACACCAATAAAAATATGTTCAATATTTTGAAACTCTTCTTTATTCATATCAAAAGGTTTCAAACTTCTACCAAAATCGGAACTTTTATTAAATTGGAAATAAAAGCAGGCCTATTCGCGGCAAACGCACATACAGCGAAAAACCTGGCGGCGTCCATGAATGCGCTTGTTGATGTCCCTCCTCTTTTCTTCGCGTGCATTTTAAATAGATAAAGACGCGCGGAAAACGCATGGAATTGCTCCTTAAAGGGTACATGCCACAAAATAGCTTTCCATAGACTTTACGTGCAAAATAGGGGTCACGTTTTAGGCTATAAGTCGAGTTACGTCTTACTTTGAAATATATATTTGATATCATCTTAATCAGAACAAAATTCTGCATAACATATCTGAAAATGACACCATATTTTAGGTCTACTTTTTGAGAAAAATAGCGCTATATAAAAAGACCCGATTTTCCCGTGTTTACGTCCGACTGCTAACCGCGTTTTGACCTCGTGTGTTCATGCGCTCATCATCGTAAACATCACTCAATTTTTTCGCGTTTTCTGTTCAAATTAGTAGAGATCACATTCACAAGTTCTAGCAAAACACGATTTGCAACACTAAAATTGTTAATATTATACCGATTTTGCACATTTTTTATGCAAAGTTGGGACTATAGTCGTGATAAACTTTTACCGGAAACCGCTTCACACGCGGATTTAGTGGCATGCACCCTTCAAGAGGCTAAAACATCGTTTTTAGGCCTTGAAAATGATTTTGTTATCTTTTTCACTACATTTTGAATTAATTGTAAGAAATTTTGGGTTATTTTCTTTCATACTTTAGACAGGATGTCGATTTCAAGCACAAGCATGATAGCCGACAATTGCCATTTTTCGTCATTTTGATGCACATGAATGCACAATGGTTGCTGATTTGCTATTTTCATGAAGATATTAATTGATGTTAAGAGTAAACGTTCTTTAAACATCTTTTACAAGTGCATAACTTCAAAATTAAAACATTCTCAGTACCTGCAGAATATTTAAAAAGGCAAGAAATGTCAATCAAGTAGGCCTACCCCCCAGCGTCACTTTTAACCCGTTTTGTCCAAAAAGCAAATGTAATGAATGGCGATTTGAAATTAAATATTAATATAAATTAAACTTTGAATGTTATAACAATTTAAAATACTGGACAGTGGTATAAATAAAGCAAACTAGAAACTTAAATATCTTAAATCTAATATTTTATGTAATTTTATTAAAATTGAAGGCCAAAACTTGAGTTTAAATGACAAAAGAATTGGTTAAAAATAACAATGAAATTGACAAACTTCTTTGTAATTTAAACACCAATAAAAAATATGTTCAATATTTTGAAACTCTTCTTTATTCATATCAAAAGGTTTCAAACTTCTACCAAAATCGGAACTTTTATTAAATTGGAAATAAAAGCAGGCCTATTCGCGGCAAACGCACATACAGCGAAAAACCTGGCGGCGTCCATGAATGCGCTTGTTGATGTCCCTCCTCTTTTCTTCGCGTGCATTTTAAATAGATAAAGACGCGCGGAAAACGCATGGAATTGCTCCTTAAAGGGTACATGCCACAAAATAGCTTTCCATAGACTTTACGTGCAAAATAGGGGTCACGTTTTAGGCTATAAGTCGAGTTACGTCTTACTTTGAAATATATATTTGATATCATCTTAATCAGAACAAAATTCTGCATAACATATCTGAAAATGACACCATATTTTAGGTCTACTTTTTGAGAAAAATAGCGCTATATAAAAAGACCCGATTTTCCCGTGTTTACGTCCGACTGCTAACCGCGTTTTGACCTCGTGTGTTCATGCGCTCATCATCGTAAACATCACTCAATTTTTCGCGTTTTCTGTTCAAATTAGTAGAGATCACATTCACAAGTTCTAGCAAAACACGATTTGCAACACTAAAATTGTTAATATTATACCGATTTTGCACATTTTTTATGCAAAGTTGGGACTATAGTCGTGATAAACTTTTACCGGAAACCGCTTCACACGCGGATTTAGTGGCATGCACCCTCAAATGTTTTTGTTTACAATTTCATTAAAAACCAAAGGGATTTTCCCACAGTAAAACATACAATACACAAAATCCATCCCTTTTCTTTTTAACACACAACACAGTAAAAGTCATACATATAAAGCGGCATATCAGGTGATATCAGGTGATATCAGGTTTTGATGTAGTCCGAGGTGCTCTGACGATAACACTCCGATCGCCAGGCAATCTACGTTATTAACGTCAGAGAAGGACTACGTCCAGATTAGGAGGGATAATTGACTGCAAACAAATTGCCCCATTTTCTTTTACTTACTTGCTATGGCTTATTCCACGGTCTCATGTAGTCTCCTCCATCATATGAATATTTAGAGCTACATTTTAAACTGTCATTGTGTCTAAATCCGCAGTATTTTAACGATAATCACAGGCACTAAATCGTTCAAATTCATCGATAAATTTTTTACATGAGTGCTATTACGCATGCGCAGAAGATTGGATTTCGCCAATGACGTAATTGGATATCCCTGGGCGATATCATATTATTTCGTTTCATTCCCACTCAGGCATGCACAGTCACGCATAGCCACTCAAGTTCTTCCTTTTAATCGTATAAATTTAAAAGGGCTTAGAATTGCTTAGAATTTTAATATTAAGACATTACCTTTTGTAATTATTATAATTATATTCTTTATAGTTGTTTATTACTGGTAGAATGTTCTATTCTTATTAATTAATTAATTATCTGGTAGAATGATTTATTCATATTAATTAATTAATTAATTAAATTTAATTAATTAATTAATTAATTAATTAATTAATTAATTTTAATTAATTAATTTTAATTAATTAATTAATTAATTTGTTCTTTTTTTTTTTATATATAGGTTACTTAGCTACTGGTATTAGTATTTGTGACTGTGATATTTTTGTTTCTGTTTTTTATTGCTTCGAATTTTCTTAAGATATTCCTTTTGTAATTTTTCATTGGCTTATTTAAATGTTTGGTTTTTTAACAGAAATTACGGGTTTTTTTATTGTCTTGTTTATTTGTGCATGAAGAGCCAGAAATATGCCCCTCCCCAACTCAACACAAAAGCTAGCAACCAACCATGAGAGTTACAAAATAGCGCGAAAAGGAATTATTGCACCACCCCTTAACTGATTAATAAAATATTCAATCGCGATATAGGCCTATGCACAAGTATTATTTATGAAAACAGCGTGCAGCACGACTCTTAATATTAAGTATGCCTACAACTAGTGAAACCACTGAACTATTTTGTGTAAAAAATTAAAGAGCAAAAAAACCATCCGCACAAATAGTAGCATATAAACCCACCAAAACGGTATAACGCTCATTAAATCGGTGTTGTTGTCGAACTAATCCTCCTAAAGCTCGTATTAAAAAGACAAGTAATAAAAAGTTAACTAAATGCTAAAAATGATGTAGGCCTAGGCCGAAAAATTGTGTATTATTTTTTTTGTCCTAGACACTCAACGATAAACCACTATCAAGTATGAATAAAAGACTGTTAATTGTCCAAATAAATCAATTTATAAACGTTGAGGAAGTTGTTCATTTTGTCATTTTGTAAAACAAAAATTAAAATAACTAACCTGACAGATTTCAGGATCATATTCCAAGATTTATTTTCTCATGCCGCGCTCGCCCAGGCCTGCATGTTATGCCGTCAAGAAAATCAACCCTTGGCCTACATTTTTCAACATGCAATATAATTCCAATGTGATAAATAGTGAACGTTGCATTGAAGATGAGGATGCTTGGACGATACAGATATTAAGCACATGTTAAATGGGGTGGGGTATGGGGATGTCCCAGTTTGTTTAACAAGGGCAATTATTATTTGGCCAAACAATTTTGGTCACCTGAGGTCAAATTAGTAAAATTATCATATGCATGGGCATCAAGTGTAGAGTCAACATTTAGAGCCAAAATTTTGAGAGGTCATTTTCGGGTCACCAAAGGTCATCCGAGGTCAAATGAGTAAAAACTGTCATATGGGCATGAGACTTGGTTAATACAGTCAACATTTAGAGCCAAATTTTTGAAGGTCATTTCGGGGTCACCAGAGGTCATTGGAGGTCAAATTATTAAAAACTGTCATATGGGCATGAAACATGGTGGGTACAGTCAACATTTAGAGCCAAATTTTTTGAAGGTCATATCGGGGTCACCAGAGGTCATTGGAGGTCAAATTATTAAAAACTGTCACATGGGCATGAAACTTGGTGGATACAGTCACCATTTAGAATCATATTTTGGTAAGGTCATTTGGGGGTTACCAGGGGTCATCTGAGGTCAAATTTTTAAAATGTTGTATTGGCATAAATTCTCTGTCGAGATTTGATCAGCAACTTCAAAAATTGGTTTGATTTACACTTATGGATTTCACGTTCAAGTCATTAACTGTTTTGACCGTGATATCATCAAAATAGGGGGTATAATTTGCACTGTCCGCGAAATTTGGATAAAAGGGGTATTTGGGAAAAAGCGGCGATAAGTTTATGTAAATATTAAGTGTCATTGAAAAGGGGTGTTTGAAATTCTTGTCATTGAAAACCACAAAAAAGTGGTTGTTTTTGGCCAAATTTTGTCCTTGACAGTGCATGAAAAGTTGGGGTAAATTTGATGAAAAATCAATTTTTGCCAGGCTTATTGATAATAATCGTATGGTACTGCATATCATATGGATTTCCCACATCTCTTTCCCTCCTCTCCCTCCCCCCCTCTCTCTTCTCTTTTTTCCTCTCTCTCCCTCCTTTTTTTCTCTTTTTTCCTTGCATACTAGGGGGAGGGGTACCAAATAGGCAATTTTTTGCCAAGGGGAAAAGTCCCCCCTGCCGTAGATCACTGGTTCCCCCTCTCAAGTTGGAGATAGCACATTACCCATAATTTGTTTAATGTCATCTATGGTAGGCCTACATGTACTCTGTACAAAATCGCCCCCACCCCCGCCTTGGGAAAAAAATCCACTTTTTCAAAATCAGCCCCCCCCCCATGAAATCCTGCGTACGGGCCTGATGATATGAGGGAATCTAACTCTCAAAATAACAAAATAAGGGGCTGTGCAACAATTATGAGCCCTGGGGAGGTCTGAAAATTGTGGAAAAAAAAAAACAGTTGGGGAAGACAGTACGGAAACGCTTTAATATGCAAAGTTTCCTGCACGCTACACTCGCAACATACCTAATTCTAGACCATTTAAGGTTTGCAAATTGGTATCCCAAAAATTTGGCATGTTCAAAGGGGGGGGGGAGCAAAGATTTTTTGGCGGCCCGAGGGGGGGGGGCAAGCGATTTTTGGCAGGCCGAGATGGGGGGATTTTTTGGCGGGCCGTTTGGAAATTTAACCCCGGGGGGCTCATAATTATTTGTTTTTTATTTTACTTGGTCTAATTTATTTAATCCAAAATAAATTAACACATTAACATAAATCAATAACAGTTTATAAATCATAGTAATAAAAACACTGCTTCCTCATAAATAGATTTATAAAATGGGAAAACAAAATTAAGAAGAAAAGAAAATGCACAAATATTCACATAATTAAAAGTAAATACTTTAATAGTATTTAAGCGTAAATAAAGATATGATGATGATAATAATAATAATAATAATAATAAAAAGAAAACAGTAAATATTTATACATGATTAAATGTGAATACCTATCCCAAGAAATAATTCATTTACATTACTACATTTGTATAACACTGCTATTTCAATTTAACCTGAAAAAACCCGAAAAAAACCCCCATAAAAACAAAAATGTACGATCTATTTGCGATATCGCCCAACCCTAAACTCAAAACCAGGAAGTAATTTGACAAAATTGAATGTACGTGACAGTGCAAGATATAACCGAGCTAATATAACTTAATTTCTGCTTCTAAGAGGAATTACTTTCTTTAAAGGCCATGGATGACTTATAAAAATATATGAAATAACTACTGGAGCAAGGCAGGAGGTGAGCATGAGGTTTCGAATAAATCGGTTGCGCACGTAAAGACCCACGGCGCTGCCCCGGTTTGGGCCTATACTATATTACGTAGCGGTAAGTAGGCCAGTGGGACAACGAAACCGCTACGTGAACGAGCTAGTTTTGATGATAAACTAAAACGATAAAAATAAAAATAATTTTAAGCCAAAATAAGAATAGGAACACTCGACCTTGAAGAAAATGTCGTCTCGATTGGACAAGAAAATCAAGGAAATGTCTGAAGATTGGGTGTCTAAATTCACCACTTAAATGTAAGGATAAAAGTGTATCTAAGATTTTAAGACGTAGAAATGTGTGTTGTGTCATTTTTAGGAAGGGAGAAGCTTATCAGATGTTTGATAATATTACATAATCATGTTATCTGTGCTGTATTATTCTGTAAAATATTTATCCTGTCCAAAGTTGCCGAATTCTGTAGCTTGTCACTTGAGACAAGTTTTTGCCTGGCAATGAGCCCTAGAACTCTGGCCATAGTATTAGTAACCGTTTTTACTTTACTAATAAGGCAGAAGCACTTTGCATTGAAAAACTGGTAGAGCATGCTTGAACGATCCAGTTTCATACACTCTTAGATAGCGAGAACCAATTAGAGCAAGCGTTAGACATGTTAGAAAAATCCAAACCATGCATTGATTGTGTCTAATTGCACTCCGCGTACTACGCGCATAGACCGAATATTCAGTCGATTATACATACTATAAAATCGACTGAAGTGTTCCTACTGCGTTTGGGCATGGTGTTATTGATGTCACTTTTGAGTTTAATTATACCTGATCTCATGTACCAATACCTTGTGTATTGGTACATGATTCGGCGGGTATACTTCAGCAATAGCGAATTAGTGGTCGTTTTTTACTCTTTTCAAAACGTCACATGTACACCAAATACAGCCCCGAAATGGTCTACTTTTAGCGTGCCTTAACTCCGAAACAGTTTAGTCAAAGTTAAAAATGCGATCCCCAACCCTTTGCTTACCTTGGACGAATTTGCAGTATTTTCCGCCAGCTCCGTGTTGAAAAATGTCCGGTACTTGCCCGGTACAAACATAGAAATGGCCACATTTGCTTCAGTCCTGGTATGAATATTTCTTCCGTAATCCGATGGTTCCAACGTGGGCATCACGATGATAGTCTCCTACACACCCAGATTGTGTCGGCCTGACGCTCGTCGATCCTAAAAGTGAGGACAGCGTGAGCTATTACCTGCGTAAAAGTCTGTTCGACAAAGGCAATAAGGATGATTGACAGCGCTGTTCATTGGGCGGAGCCATTATATTACGTCATGACAGCAGACAGGTTGCGCTGTTCTCTGACCTTGACTGTTCGTCACGTAGACATACCGTGACCTGGGTACACGCTTACAAAGCTGGGGGATGCGACTGCGGCCGCCATTTTGACACGCTGTATCTACTCTTCAGAAAAACTACTTTTGGTGACGTTTTATATCAAACAATTTTCGATAACGGATTTCTACTAGGATTTCAATTTTTATTAATGAAGGTGCATGTAGTTTTGAGGAATAACACGGGATGTTTGAGTTTTATTTCAACTGGTGGTGTAGGAAGGTGAGTGAATTCGTGAATGAGGCCGGGATTGAGGTTTCGTTGTTTCAACGATCCGATAGTAGGATACGTAAACGTAGGCTAAAATGTCTAATGACGCCATGTTTACATGAAAACATTAGCTGTTGCGAGGTCAGTGTCGTTGAATTGTTACCTAAATTCCTTTCAGGATATTCTGATTTCACTTATTTATGATGTGTACGAAAATTCACCATATAAACTCAAAAGTGTGAATGCAAGCTGTTATTGCTGACAATAGAAACATTGTTGCAAAGTCATTAAAAACAGGTATGTATTACAGACGTATTGGCCGAAACGAGATACAGGCCAGTTAGGCAGTCTAGAGTTTAATTTGTCTCACCTGCATATGGTCATTTTCACGGTAAAGGGTGTAACTTTTGATTTTTAGGGTCAAAATTTCAAACCACTTAAATATGTTTCTGTTTACTGTAATCATGCATAGAAGCAACTTAAATTCCAGTAAAATAGTGTTTCAAGGCTTAAACCTTTTGATTTCTGATAAAAAATTTCCATAACATTTTGGTTAAAAACTAAAAAAAAATGTATTTTACATAAGCTCAGAAAATTATGACATGAAAGCTGGAATACATGTGAAATCCCATTCCAAAGTAAGTCAACAGATATAAGTTAAATTTTATACCATGTTTTGCTATGTTTGTAATTGCAATTTTGAAAATTTTTAACATCAAGGGTCATTTGCAATGGAAATTTCCCAACCTTAAACATATTTTTTAAGTTTTAATTGGGTTCCTAAAATAATTTAAATGTCTAACTTCATGTACAAATACTACTTGATGAAAGGAACCTCCCAGCCAAGTTTCACAGAAATTGGAGTTATTTTTTAGAATTGGCAATTCAAGCGATTTGTGTTTCGGAGGCTTCAGTTAACAACACAGGTGATCATAAAAGTAAAATATTTGGCTAACTACTACAAGTTGACATGAAAAAATAGGTAAAAATATCACAATTACCAATTTTCATGCTTTGCTTCTAAGTATTGAATTTCAGTTGTGACAAAAATTAAATTATCACAGCAAGTCATTTTTTTTGTTTCGGAGGCTTCATGTTTACAATGGTTAAACATGGCAGAAGTAGTTTTTTGAAAACAACACTGTTGGGATCATCTAAGCTGTTATTTTCTTGTGTGTATTGAATCAATGATTCTATGCGGCAGATATTGCAGATTTATAACATGATAATTTTTTCACCCATTTGTTAAGTATGGTGTTATTTGCATGTGAAGCCTCCAAACGGGCTTTCTTGGATATCAGTATATTTTTCAAGCATTAACCATAATATCAATTTTTTTTTAAATTTATGACATTCTGCACATATCATGCAACAATTACAATGCAGATATCAATATGGAACATACCAATTTAGATATGCATAGATGATAATTAAGTTTACTGTTGTTTCGGAGGCTTCATTTGTTTCGGAGGCTTCAATTGTTAACGGAAAGTTTGTATTGGGTCCCATTTTCAAACGGTGATATATATCTCCATGATTTAAAAACAAGTGACTTGAGGATCTACTTTGCTACATTTTGATAAATAGATTGGATGAGCTCTTTTATTTATATTTGCCCAAGCTTGCTGAACAGTTTGTTTCAGAGGCTTCAAAAAAGTTAACGGAAAATCGGCTCTTTGAAGTCAAGATTTTATAAAAATTTTAAAAGCTTGCAAATCAACTAATTTTTGTTACCCATTTCAAGTTAAGATATCAACTGTTATGAATCAAGAAGAAGTGAAGAAATAACCAAGAATTATGAACCAAAGTTATACCCACAAAGTTTGTTAACAATTGTTAACGGAAAATGAAGCCTCCGAACGACAAATATCGAAGTCCGGTTCTCAAAAATACAGGGCTGTTCACAATTAAATCTAATGTGGCAGTGTTTACTGAACATATGACCGTACTTTCAGGATAAGAAAAATTATCCATGAACTAACTGAAGAAAACACAGGGTTTTACAAAAATGTTACTGTTTTTTACAGTTTTTCAAAATGGCAATATTAGGTACATTTAAGCCTGCTAAAACTGAATGCAGTAACTCCGAAGATGATTATGCTACCCAAGGTAGCTGCTAACTAGATGACTTATGTGGCCAAAAATCATGGAATTCTGTGGCTTTATTAGAAAACTACGGATCAAAATGTTAAAAATCCAAAGTTACACCCTTTACCGTGAAAATGACCATATATGAGCTCTCCAAATTGTTGCTTGTATACAGTACAAGGTTTGGGTGTGCAATCGACGTAAAAAGCCGTTCTGCATTCGTTAAAAAAACCAATTTGTAGTCACGTCTTGAGCACAATCTCGTCGTGTCTTGCCTGTTTATTTTTAAATGCAAAATGGCTGGCCCTAAAGGTTAATTGATTGAGTTGACCTCATACGTAATGCATATTGATCATCCATTTCTCAAATAGGGGTGTTTTCTATCACATTGATGGACGTGCTGACCATACGCGGGTGGAATTTCCTAGAATTTCCCTCAAGAAATAATGGAATGAACCATATCCTTTGCAAGATGACACAGGTCATACCGGGTCAACCATGATCAATTTTGACAGGACAACGTGGGTATGGAACTCTCCAACTGACTCGTAAGAAAGGGCCAAGAAATTTCACTTTTTTCAGTGCACATCGAGAAACCTGAAGTATTGCAATAGAGTGAGAAGTAAGTGGTTATCACCTATAGGTTCACAAAGGGAATTTCAGACGGTCATAAAAGGGTGAAAATAACGTGTAAAACAGCGGATGTAAATACCGACATCCTTCTCAAATCTAAAACATAGCGTAATAGTACGGCACTACTACGCGCAGTGTTTTCGCGCGCGTTCGCATCTCGTAGGCTCGATTCATTTTTGGGCGGGTTGATGCATTTATATTTGGTTCTATTTTCCAATATTTTTAGTGATAATTTTGTTATAAAAACAGCAAATATCACATGTTTTTTCTTCTTGTGTATGAAAGGAAACAGGACACCTCGCCCACACGGCATCTCGCCTATACGCCACTTCGCCTACGTGCCCTCTCGCCCCCTATGCATTACAATGGCGGTTGCATCATGACGATCGATGTGACCGGAAGGGTCGTGTGTTCCTGTGTTGGTAGCAGACTGTACGATCAAGGATTCGTTCCAATGAATGCATGGGAATATTCAACAAATTTGTGTGTGTGTGGGGGGATGTGTGTGTGTTTTATAAATTGAGGCCCCTACCGTCCGCGTCCCGGTGTAGATTATGTTCGGTTTTTAACACACCGTGCTGATGTGGTTATAACAATATTTTTAAATATTTTAATATTATGCATTTTTTCAACATGCATTTTTATAATTTGATAACTTCGTGTTAAAGTGTGAATATACGTGAATTTTTATGAAGATAATTTTTTATGAAGATACGGTAATTATACGGACAAATATGTCAGTCTTAATTTTCTTAATATTTTCCCAGCTACCATTGATTGTTAAAACTTTCAGTCTGCTTTTAATAACTTGATAACGTGAAAAAGTGCTTAAAATAATGTTTGGCTATTTTCTCCGAGACAAATTTAAAACAAACCGCGCGAGCAGGGCCTGTGCTGTGCGTTTCGCCCCTTTTTACACCGCGGGTACTTGCTGCCGACTATTGCTTGACAAGTCCCCTGCGTGCCTGCACACCGCCAGCTAACCCACGGAATGGCCCGGAAATGGAATATACTGGATATACTATTGCGTGCTACGGTCACAGTGCCATTGATATGCATTGATTTACTAATTTTGTGCGTACTGGAAGCTTACCGTACTCCTATAAATACACAGTTTACACACCCACTGATAAATGCTTTGTTTGCATCAATTTTACCTCTAAACATGACAATTTTCATCCTATTGCTCTGAGAAAACTTAAGGCTTTTCTGGTAACCATTGAGGTTTTATTTATCAAATGAATAATTTAAAATAAACAGTTTGATACTATACATGTGGGCAGACTTTTGGTAGTTTTTTTCCGACTTTTAACCTAAACTTTCACTTCCTGTAATGTTGGTAGACACTACTGTCATTGCAGCGATTGCACAGAACACCGTTGGTGACCTTTGTTTACTCGGCTATTGTTATCTAATGACCTTGCTCACAAAGCGTGTACTGTAGTTAAAACAAAAAGGGGTCCCAGGATGCGCAAGAACGTGACCCCTGCTGACTAATAGTCACTGTGAGGAAAGTTTCTTTTGCAGTCCCATAAATTTGTGTGGACTGCATTTTGAGAATGAGGAAAACTAGCACCATTGTGAGTAGACAGCCAGATGAGGATGCCAAGTTGCCAATGGTGGGATATGTTTCTCACTAGTTCTGCAGTCAGAATTTCAATTGAATGAACAGCATGATGAATGTTTAACACAGGTTTAACACCCCAGCTGGAGATGTACTGTTACTGTAGGATGCATGTAATTACGCGCAGCACCCGTCTAAAATGGCACAGATACATGTAGTCCTACAAGTACTGTGTTCATTCATTTGAAATTATTAGCATTGTATTTGTAATATATACATTCATCAAATACAAGTTGCCACAACTACAGTAAATTTTTTATTTCTTCTGTGGTCTGGATATACCGTACACGCTGGTGATCAGCTATAATCACATAGAATTAGTGGCGAGGTCTATAATAATTATCCCCTAGGCACCGATGGCCAATGGGTCAACCGTCTTGTTATCAAGACCGTTGATCAGCCAATCAGTGTGACTGTTTATCACATCTGTATTTAAACGCTCATGCATGTACGTGATACGCACAC